>NW_027619835.1:0-29034 GCF_964187855.1 Myxine glutinosa
GAAAAGTGGTTTTTCAACACTATCACAAGTGCAAAAAGTGTTTTTTCCACACTAATACAAGTGCAAAAGTGGTTTCCTGCACCAACACAAGTGCGAAAAGTGGTTTTTCAACACTAACACAAGTGCGAAAAGTGGTTTTTCAACACTATCACAAGTGCGAAAAGTGGTTTTTCAACACTATCACAAGTGCGGAAAGTGGTTTTTCAACACTATCACAAGTGCAAAAAGTGTTTTTTCCACACTAATACAAGTGCAAAAGTGGTTTCCTGCACCAACATAAGTGCGAAAAGTGGTTTTTCAACACTATCACAAGTGCAAAAAGTGTTTTTTCCACACTAATACAAGTGCAAAAGTGGTTTCCTGCACCAACACAAGTGCGAAAAGTGGTTTTTCAACACTAATACAAGTGCAAAAGTGGTTTCCTGCACCAACACAAGTGCGAAAAGTGGTTTTTCAACACTAACACAAGTGCGAAAAGTGGTTTTTCAACACTATCACAAGTGCAAAAAGTGTTTTTTCCACACTAATACAAGTGCAAAAGTGGTTTCCTGCACCAACACAAGTGCGAAAAGTGGTTTTTCAACACTATCACAAGTGCAAAAAGTGTTTTTTCCACACTAATACAAGTGCAAAAGTGGTTTCCTGCAAAAACACAAGTGCGAAAAGTGGTTTTTCAACACTAACACAAGTGCAAAAAGTGGTTTTTCAACACTAACACAAGTGCGAAAAGTGTTTTTTCCACACTAATACAAGTGCAAAAGTGGTTTCCTGCACCAACACAAGTGTGAAAAGTGCTTTTTCAACACTAACACAAGTGCGAAAAGTGGTTTTTCAACACTATCACAAGTGCAAAAAGTGTTTCTTCCACACTAATACAAGTGCAAAAGTGGTTTCCTGCACCAACACAAGTGCGAAAAGTGGTTTTTCAACACTAACACAAGTGCGAAAAGTGGTTTTTCAACACTAACACAAGTGCGAAAAGTGGTTTTTCAACACTATCACAAGTGCAAAAAGTGTTTTTTCCACACTAATACAAGTGCAAAAGTGGTTTTCTGCACCAACACAAGTGCGAAAAGTGGTTTTTCAACACTAACACAAGTGCGAAAAGTGGTTTTTCAACACTATCACAAGTGCAAAAAGTGTTTTTTCCACACTAATACAAGTGCAAAAGTGGTTTCCTGCACCTACACAAGTGCGAAAAGTGGTTTTTCAACACTAACACAAGTGCGAAAAGTGGTTTTTCAACACTAACACAAGTGCGAAAAGTGGTTTTTCCACACTAATACAAGTGCAAAAGTGGTTTCCTGCACCAACACAAGTGCGAAAAGTGGTTTTTCAACACTAACACAAGTGCGAAAAGTGGTTTTTCAACACTATCACAAGTGCAAAAAGTGTTTTTTCCACACTAATACAAGTGCAAAAGTGGTTTCCTGCACCAACACAAGTGCGAAAAGTGGTTTTTCAACAATAACACAAGTGCGAAAAGTGGTTTTTCAACACTAACACAAGTGCGAAAAGTGGTTTTTCAACACTAACACAAGTGCGAAAAGTGGTTTTTCAACACTAACACAAGTGCAAAAAGTGGTTTTTCAACACTAACACAAGTGCGAAAAGTGGTTTTTCGACACTAACCCAAGTGCGAAAAGTGGTTTTTCCACACTAATACAAGTGCAAAAATGGTTTCCTGCACCAACACAAGTGCGAAAAGTGTTTTTTCAACACTAACACAAGTGCGAAAAGTGGTTTTTCAACACTATCACAAGTGCAAAAAGTGTTTTTTCCACACTAAATCAAGTGCAAAAGTGGTTTCCTGCACCAACACAAGTGTGAAAAGTGGTTTTTCAACACTAACACAAGTGCGAAAAGTGGTTTTTCAACACTAACACAAGTGCAAAAAGTGGTTTTTCAACACTATCACAAGTGCAAAAAGTGTTTTTTTCACACTAATACAAGTGCAAAAGTGGTTTCCTGCACGAACACAAGTGCGAAAAGTGGTTTTTCAACACTAACACAAGTGCGAAAAGTGGTTTTTCAACACTATCACAAGTGCAAAAAGTGGTTTTTCAACACTAACACAAGTGCAAAAGTGGTTTCCTGCACCAACACAAGTGCAAAAAGTGGTTTTTCAACACTAACACAAGTGCGAAAAGTGGTTTTTCATCACTCTAACACAAGTGCGAAAAGTGGTTTTTCAACACTATCACAAGTGCAAAAAGTGTTTTTTCCACACTAATACAAGTGCAAAAGTGGTTTCCTGCACCTACACAAGTGCGAAAAGTGTTTTTCAACACTAACACAAGTGCGAAAAGTGGTTTTTCAACACTAACACAAGTGCGAAAAGTGGTTTTTCCACACTAATACAAGTGCAAAAGTGGTTTCCTGCACCAACACACGTGCGAAAAGTGGTTTTTCAACACTAACACAAGTGCGAAAAGTGGTTTTTCAACACTATCACAAGTGCAAAAAGTGTTTTTTCCACACTAATACAAGTGCAAAAGTGGTTTCCTGCACCAACACAAGTGCGAAAAGTGGTTTTTCAACAATAACACAAGTGCGAAAAGTGGTTTTTCAACACTAACACAAGTGCGAAAAGTGGTTTTTCAACACTAACACAAGTGCGAAAAGTGGTTTTTCAACACTAACACAAGTGCGAAAAGTGGTTTTTCAACACTAACCCAAGTGCGAAAAGTGGTTTTTCCACACCAATACAAGTGCAAAAGTGGTTTCCTGCACCAACACAAGTGCAAAAAGTGGTTTTTCAACACTAACACAAGTGCGAAAAGTGGTTTTTCATCACTAACACAAGTGCGAAAAGTGGTTTTTCAACACTATCACAAGTGCAAAAAGTGTTTTTTCCACACTAATACAAGTGCAAAAGTGATTTCCTGCACCTACACAAGTGCGAAAAGTGGTTTTTCAACACTAACACAAGTGCGAAAAGTGGTTTTTCAACACTAACACAAGTGTGAAAAGTGGTTTTTCCACACTAATGCAAGTGCAAAAGTGGTTTCCTGCACCAACACAAGTGCGAAAAGTGGTTTTTCAACACTAACACAAGTGCGAAAAGTGGTTTTTCAACACTATCACAAGTGCAAAAAGTGTTTTTTCCACACTAATACAAGTGCAAAAGTGGTTTCCTGCACCAACACAAGTGCGAAAAGTGGTTTTTCAACAATAACACAAGTGCGAAAAGTGGTTTTTCAACACTAACACAAGTGCGAAAAGTGGTTTTTCAACACTAACACAAGTGCGAAAAGTGGTTTTTCAACACTAACACAAGTGCAAAAAGTGGTTTTTCAACACTAACACAAGTGCGAAAAGTGGTTTTTCAACACTAACCCAAGTGCGAAAAGTGGTTTTTCCACACTAATACAAGTGCAAAAATGGTTTCCTGCACCAACACAAGTGCGAAAAGTGTTTTTCAACACTAACACAAGTGCGAAAAGTGGTTTTTCAACACTATCACAAGTGCAAAAAGTGTTTTTTCCACACTAAATCAAGTGCAAAAGTGGTTTCCTGCACCAACACAAGTGTGAAAAGTGGTTTTTCAACACTAACACAAGTGCGAAAAGTGGTTTTTCAACACTAACACAAGTGCAAAAAGTGGTTTTTCAACACTATCACAAGTGCAAAAAGTGTTTTTTCCACACTAATACAAGTGCAAAAGTGGTTTCCTGCACCAACACAAGTGCGAAAAGTGGTTTTTCAACACTAACACAAGTGCGAAAAGTGGTTTTTCAACACTATCACAAGTGCAAAAAGTGGTTTTTCAACACTAACACAAGTGCAAAAAGTGGTTTTTCAACACTAACACAAGTGCGAAAAGTGGTTTTTCAACACTAACCCAAGTGCGAAAAGTGGTTTTTCCACACCAATACAAGTGCAAAAGTGGTTTCCTGCACCAACACAAGTGCAAAAAGTGGTTTTTCAACACTAACACAAGTGCGAAAAGTGGTTTTTCATCACTAACACAAGTGCGAAAAGTGGTTTTTCAACACTATCACAAGTGCAAAAAGTGTTTTTTCCACACTAATACAAGTGCAAAAGTGGTTTCCTGCACCAACACAAGTGTGAAAAGTGGTTTTTCAACACTAACACAAGTGCGAAAAGTGGTTTTTCAACACTAACACAAGTGCAAAAAGTGGTTTTTCAACACTATCACAAGTGCAAAAAGTGTTTTTTCCACACTAATACAAGTGCAAAAGTGGTTTCCTGCACCAACACAAGTGCGAAAAGTGGTTTTTCAACACTAACACAAGTGCGAAAAGTGGTTTTTCAACACTATCACAAGTGCAAAAAGTGTTTTTTCCACACTAATACAAGTGCAAAAGTGGTTTCCTGCACCAACACAAGTGCGAAAAGTGGTTTTTCAACACTATCACAAGTGCAAAAAGTGTTTTTTCCACACTAACACAAGTGCAAAAGTCGTTTCCTGCACCAACACAAGTGCGAAAAGTGGTTTTTCAACACTAACACAAGTGCAAAAAGTGGTTTTTCAACACTAACACAAGTGCGAAAAGTGTTTTTTCCACACTAATACAAGTGCAAAAGTGGTTTCCTGCACCAACACAAGTGTGAAAAGTGCTTTTTCAACACTAACACAAGTGCGAAAAGTGGGTTTTTCAACACTATCACAAGTGCAAAAAGTGTTTCTTCCACACTAATACAAGTGCAATAGTGGTTTCCTGCACCAACACAAGTGCGAAAAGTGGTTTTTCAACACTAACACAAGTGCGAAAAGTGGTTTTTCAACACTAACACAAGTGCGAAAAGTGGTTTTTCAACACTATCACAAGTGCAAAAAGTGTTTTTTCCACACTAATACAAGTGCAAAAGTGGTTTTCTGCACCAACACAAGTGCGAAAAGTGGTTTTTCAACACTAACACAAGTGCGAAAAGTGGTTTTTCAACACTATCACAAGTGCAAAAAGTGTTTTTTCCACACTAATACAAGTGCAAAAGTGGTTTCCTGCACCAACACAAGTGCGAAAAGTGGTTTTTCAACACTAACACAAGTGCGAAAAGTGGTTTTTCAACACTATCACAAGTGCAAAAAGTGTTTTTTCCACACTAATACAAGTGCAAAAGTGGTTTCCTGCACCAACACAAGTGCGAAAAGTGGTTTTTCAACACTAACACAAGTGCGAAAAGTGGTTTTTCAACACTAACACAAGTGCGAAAAGTGGTTTTTCCACACTAATACAAGTGCAAAAGTGGTTTCCTGCACCAACACAAGTGCGAAAAGTGGTTTTTCAACACTAACACAAGTGCAAAAAGTGGTTTTTCAACACTAACACAAGTGCGAAAAGTGGTTTTTCAACACTAACCCAAGTGCGAAAAGTGGTTTTTCCACACCAATATAAGTGCAAAAGTGGTTTCCTGCACCAACACAAGTGCGAAAAGTGGTTTTTCAACACTAACACAAGTGCGAAAAGTGGTTTTTCAACACTAACACAAGTGCGAAAAGTGGTTTTTCAACACTATCACAAGTGCAAAAAGTGTTTTTTCCACACTAATACAAGTGCAAAAGTGGTTTCCTGCACCAACACAAGTGTGAAAAGTGGTTTTTCAACACTAACACAAGTGCGAAAAGTGGTTTTTCAACACTAACACAAGTGCAAAAAGTGGTTTTTCAACACTATCACAAGGGCAAAAAGTGTTTTTTCCACACTAATACAAGTGCAAAAGTGGTTTCCTGCACCAACACAAGTGCGAAAAGTGGTTTTTCAACACTAACACAAGTGCGAAAAGTGGTTTTTCAACACTATCACAAGTGCAAAAAGTGTTTTTTCCACACTAATACAAGTGCAAAAGTGGTTTCCTGCACCAACACAAGTGCGAAAAGTGGTTTTTCAACACTATCACAAGTGCAAAAAGTGTTTTTTCCACACTAATACAAGTGCAAAAGTGGTTTCCTGCACCAACACAAGTGCGAAAAGTGGTTTTTCAACACTAACACAAGTGCAAAAAGTGGTTTTTCAACACTAACACAAGTGCGAAAAGTGTTTTTTCCACACTAATACAAGTGCAAAAGTGGTTTCCTGCACCAACACAAGTGCGAAAAGTGGTTTTTCAACACTATCACAAGTGCAAAAAGTGTTTTTTCCACACTAATACAAGTGCAAAAGTGGTTTCCTGCACCAACACAAGTGCGAAAAGTGGTTTTTCAACACTAACACAAGTGCAAAAAGTGGTTTTTCAACACTAACACAAGTGCGAAAAGTGTTTTTTCCACACTAATACAAGTGCAAAAGTGGTTTCCTGCACCAACACAAGTGTGAAAAGTGCTTTTTCAACACTAACACAAGTGCGAAAAGTGGTTTTTCAACACTATCACAAGTGCAAAAAGTGTTTCTTCCACACTAATACAAGTGCAAAAGTGGTTTCCTGCACCAACACAAGTGCGAAAAGTGGTTTTTCAACACTAACACAAGTGCGAAAAGTGGTTTTTCAACACTAACACAAGTGCGAAAAGTGGTTTTTCAACAATATCACAAGTGCAAAAAGTGTTTTTTCCACACTAATACAAGTGCAAAAGTGGTTTTCTGCACCAACACAAGTGCGAAAAGTGGTTTTTCAACACTAACACAAGTGCGAAAAGTGGTTTTTCAACACTATCACAAGTGCAAAAAGTGTTTTTTTCCACACTAATACAAGTGCAAAAGTGGTTTCCTGCACCAACACAAGTGCGAAAAGTGGTTTTTCAACACTAACACAAGTGCGAAAAGTGGTTTTTCAACACTAACACAAGTGCGAAAAGTGGTTTTTCCACACTAATACAAGTGCAAAAGTGGTTTCCTGCACCAACACAAGTGCGAAAAGTGGTTTTTCAACACTAACACAAGTGCGAAAAGTGGTTTTTCAACACTATCACAAGTGCAAAAAGTGTTTTTTCCACACTAATACAAGTGCAAAAGTGGTTTCCTGCACCAACACAAGTGCGAAAAGTGGTTTTTCAACAATAACACAAGTGCGAAAAGTGGTTTTTCAACACTATCACAAGTGCAAAAAGTGGTTTTTCAACACTAACACAAGTGCAAAAAGTGGTTTTTCAACACTAACACAAGTGCAAAAGTCGTTTCCTGCACCAACACAAGTGCGAAAAGTGGTTTTTCAACACTAACACAAGTGCAAAAAGTGGTTTTTCAACACTAACACAAGTGCGAAAAGTGTTTTTTCCACACTAATACAAGTGCAAAAGTGGTTTCCTGCACCAACACAAGTGTGAAAAGTGCTTTTTCAACACTAACACAAGTGCGAAAAGTGGTTTTTCAACACTATCACAAGTGCAAAAAGTGTTTCTTCCACACTAATACAAGTGCAATAGTGGTTTCCTGCACCAACACAAGTGCGAAAAGTGGTTTTTCAACACTAACACAAGTGCGAAAAGTGGTTTTTCAACACTAACACAAGTGCGAAAAGTGGTTTTTCAACACTATCACAAGTGCAAAAAGTGTTTTTTCCACACTAATACAAGTGCAAAAGTGGTTTTCTGCACCAACACAAGTGCGAAAAGTGGTTTTTCAACACTAACACAAGTGCGAAAAGTGGTTTTTCAACACTATCACAAGTGCAAAAAGTGTTTTTTCCACACTAATACAAGTGCAAAAGTGGTTTCCTGCACCAACACAAGTGCGAAAAGTGGTTTTTCAACACTAACACAAGTGCGAAAAGTGGTTTTTCAACACTATCACAAGTGCAAAAAGTGTTTTTTCCACACTAATACAAGTGCAAAAGTGGTTTCCTGCACCAACACAAGTGCGAAAAGTGGTTTTTCAACACTAACACAAGTGCGAAAAGTGGTTTTTCAACACTAACACAAGTGCGAAAAGTGGTTTTTCCACACTAATACAAGTGCAAAAGTGGTTTCCTGCACCAACACAAGTGCGAAAAGTGGTTTTTCAACACTAACACAAGTGCAAAAAGTGGTTTTTCAACACTAACACAAGTGCGAAAAGTGGTTTTTCAACACTAACCCAAGTGCGAAAAGTGGTTTTTCCACACCAATATAAGTGCAAAAGTGGTTTCCTGCACCAACACAAGTGCGAAAAGTGGTTTTTCAACACTAACACAAGTGCGAAAAGTGGTTTTTCAACACTAACACAAGTGCGAAAAGTGGTTTTTCAACACTATCACAAGTGCAAAAAGTGTTTTTTCCACACTAATACAAGTGCAAAAGTGGTTTCCTGCACCAACACAAGTGTGAAAAGTGGTTTTTCAACACTAACACAAGTGCGAAAAGTGGTTTTTCAACACTAACACAAGTGCAAAAAGTGGTTTTTCAACACTATCACAAGGGCAAAAAGTGTTTTTTCCACACTAATACAAGTGCAAAAGTGGTTTCCTGCACCAACACAAGTGCGAAAAGTGGTTTTTCAACACTAACACAAGTGCGCAAAGTGGTTTTTCAACACTATCACAAGTGCAAAAAGTGTTTTTTCCACACTAATACAAGTGCAAAAGTGGTTTCCTGCACCAACACAAGTGCGAAAAGTGGTTTTTCAACACTATCACAAGTGCAAAAAGTGTTTTTTCCACACTAATACAAGTGCAAAAGTGGTTTCCTGCACCAACACAAGTGCGAAAAGTGGTTTTTCAACACTAACACAAGTGCAAAAAGTGGTTTTTCAACACTAACACAAGTGCGAAAAGTGTTTTTTCCACACTAATACAAGTGCAAAAGTGGTTTCCTGCACCAACACAAGTGCGAAAAGTGGTTTTTCAACACTATCACAAGTGCAAAAAGTGTTTTTTCCACACTAATACAAGTGCAAAAGTGGTTTCCTGCACCAACACAAGTGCGAAAAGTGGTTTTTCAACACTAACACAAGTGCAAAAAGTGGTTTTTCAACACTAACACAAGTGCGAAAAGTGTTTTTTCCACACTAATACAAGTGCAAAAGTGGTTTCCTGCACCAACACAAGTGTGAAAAGTGCTTTTTCAACACTAACACAAGTGCGAAAAGTGGTTTTTCAACACTATCACAAGTGCAAAAAGTGTTTCTTCCACACTAATACAAGTGCAATAGTGGTTTCCTGCACCAACACAAGTGCGAAAAGTGGTTTTTCAACACTAACACAAGTGCGAAAAGTGGTTTTTCAACACTAACACAAGTGCGAAAAGTGGTTTTTCAACACTATCACAAGTGCAAAAAGTGTTTTTTCCACACTAATACAAGTGCAAAAGTGGTTTTCTGCACCAACACAAGTGCGAAAAGTGGTTTTTCAACACTAACACAAGTGCGAAAAGTGGTTTTTCAACACTATCACAAGTGCAAAAAGTGTTTTTTCCACACTAATACAAGTGCAAAAGTGGTTTCCTGCACCAACACAAGTGCGAAAAGTGGTTTTTCAACACTAACACAAGTGCGAAAAGTGGTTTTTCAACACTATCACAAGTGCAAAAAGTGTTTTTTCCACACTAATACAAGTGCAAAAGTGGTTTCCTGCACCAACACAAGTGCGAAAAGTGGTTTTTCAACACTAACACAAGTGCGAAAAGTGGTTTTTCAACACTAACACAAGTGCGAAAAGTGGTTTTTCCACACTAATACAAGTGCAAAAGTGGTTTCCTGCACCAACACAAGTGCGAAAAGTGGTTTTTCAACACTAACACAAGTGCAAAAAGTGGTTTTTCAACACTAACACAAGTGCGAAAAGTGGTTTTTCAACACTAACCCAAGTGCGAAAAGTGGTTTTTCCACACCAATATAAGTGCAAAAGTGGTTTCCTGCACCAACACAAGTGCGAAAAGTGGTTTTTCAACACTAACACAAGTGCGAAAAGTGGTTTTTCAACACTAACACAAGTGCGAAAAGTGGTTTTTCAACACTATCACAAGTGCAAAAAGTGTTTTTTCCACACTAATACAAGTGCAAAAGTGGTTTCCTGCACCAACACAAGTGTGAAAAGTGGTTTTTCAACACTAACACAAGTGCGAAAAGTGGTTTTTCAACACTAACACAAGTGCAAAAAGTGGTTTTTCAACACTATCACAAGGGCAAAAAGTGTTTTTTCCACACTAATACAAGTGCAAAAGTGGTTTCCTGCACCAACACAAGTGCGAAAAGTGGTTTTTCAACACTAACACAAGTGCGCAAAGTGGTTTTTCAACACTATCACAAGTGCAAAAAGTGTTTTTTCCACACTAATACAAGTGCAAAAGTGGTTTCCTGCACCAACACAAGTGCGAAAAGTGGTTTTTCAACACTATCACAAGTGCAAAAAGTGTTTTTTCCACACTAATACAAGTGCAAAAGTGGTTTCCTGCACCAACACAAGTGCGAAAAGTGGTTTTTCAACACTAACACAAGTGCAAAAAGTGGTTTTTCAACACTAACACAAGTGCGAAAAGTGTTTTTTCCACACTAATACAAGTGCAAAAGTGGTTTCCTGCACCAACACAAGTGCGAAAAGTGGTTTTTCAACACTATCACAAGTGCAAAAAGTGTTTTTTCCACACTAATACAAGTGCAAAAGTGGTTTCCTGCACCAACACAAGTGCGAAAAGTGGTTTTTCAACACTAACACAAGTGCAAAAAGTGGTTTTTCAACACTAACACAAGTGCGAAAAGTGTTTTTTCCACACTAATACAAGTGCAAAAGTGGTTTCCTGCACCAACACAAGTGTGAAAAGTGCTTTTTCAACACTAACACAAGTGCGAAAAGTGGTTTTTCAACACTATCACAAGTGCAAAAAGTGTTTCTTCCACACTAATACAAGTGCAAAAGTGGTTTCCTGCACCAACACAAGTGCGAAAAGTGGTTTTTCAACACTAACACAAGTGCGAAAAGTGGTTTTTCAACACTAACACAAGTGCGAAAAGTGGTTTTTCAACAATATCACAAGTGCAAAAAGTGTTTTTTCCACACTAATACAAGTGCAAAAGTGGTTTTCTGCACCAACACAAGTGCGAAAAGTGGTTTTTCAACACTAACACAAGTGCGAAAAGTGGTTTTTCAACACTATCACAAGTGCAAAAAGTGTTTTTTCCACACTAATACAAGTGCAAAAGTGGTTTCCTGCACCAACACAAGTGCGAAAAGTGGTTTTTCAACACTAACACAAGTGCGAAAAGTGGTTTTTCCACACTAATACAAGTGCAAAAGTGGTTTCCTGCACCAACACAAGTGCGAAAAGTGGTTTTTCAACACTAACACAAGTGCGAAAAGTGGTTTTTCAACACTATCACAAGTGCAAAAAGTGTTTTTTCCACACTAATACAAGTGCAAAAGTGGTTTCCTGCACCAACACAAGTGCGAAAAGTGGTTTTTCAACAATAACACAAGTGCGAAAAGTGGTTTTTCAACACTATCACAAGTGCAAAAAGTGGTTTTTCAACACTAACACAAGTGCAAAAAGTGGTTTTTCAACACTAACACAAGTGCGAAAAGTGGTTTTTCAACACTAACCCAAGTGCGAAAAGTGGTTTTTCCACACCAATACAAGTGCAAAAGTGGTTTCCTGCACCAACACAAGTGCAAAAAGTGGTTTTTCAACACTAACACAAGTGCGAAAAGTGGTTTTTCAACACTAACACAAGTGCGAAAAGTGGTTTTTCAACACTATCACAAGTGCAAAAAGTGTTTTTTCCACACTAATACAAGTGCAAAAGTGGTTTCCTGCACCAACACAAGTGTGAAAAGTGGTTTTTCAACACTAACACAAGTGCGAAAAGTGGTTTTTCAACACTAACACAAGTGCAAAAAGTGGTTTTTCAACACTATCACAAGTGCAAAAAGTGTTTTTTCCACACTAATACAAGTGCAAAAGTGGTTTCCTGCACCAACACAAGTGCGAAAAGTGGTTTTTCAACACTAACACAAGTGCGAAAAGTGGTTTTTCAACACTATCACAAGTGCAAAAAGTGTTTTTTCCACACTAATACAAGTGCAAAAGTGGTTTCCTGCACCAACACAAGTGCGAAAAGTAGTTTTTCAACACTATCACAAGTGCAAAAAGTGTTTTTTCCACACTAATACAAGTGCAAAAGTGGTTTCCTGCACCAACACAAGTGCGAAAAGTGGTTTTTCAACACTAACACAAGTGCAAAATGTGGTTTTTCAACACTAACACAAGTGCGAAAAGTGTTTTTTCCACACTAATACAAGTGCAAAAGTGATTTCCTGCACCAACACAAGTGTGAAAAGTGCTTTTTCAACACTAACACAAGTGCGAAAAGTGGTTTTTCAACACTATCACAAGTGCAAAAAGTGTTTCTTCCACACTAATACAAGTGCAATAGTGGTTTCCTGCACCAACACAAGTGCGAAAAGTGGTTTTTCAACACTAACACAAGTGCGAAAAGTGGTTTTTCAACACTAACACAAGTGCGAAAAGTGGTTTTTCAACACTATCACAAGTGCAAAAAGTGTTTTTTCCACACTAATACAAGTGCAAAAGTGGTTTTCTGCACCAACACAAGTGCGAAAAGTGGTTTTTCAACACTAACACAAGTGCGAAAAGTGGTTTTTCAACACTATCACAAGTGCAAAAAGTGTTTTTTCCACACTAATACAAGTGCAAAAGTGGTTTCCTGCACCAACACAAGTGCGAAAAGTGGTTTTTCAACACTAACACAAGTGCGAAAAGTGGTTTTTCAACACTATCACAAGTGCAAAAAGTGTTTTTTCCACACTAATACAAGTGCAAAAGTGGTTTCCTGCACCAACACAAGTGCGAAAAGTGGTTTTTCAACACTAACACAAGTGCGAAAAGTGGTTTTTCAACACTAACACAAGTGCGAAAAGTGGTTTTTCCACACTAATACAAGTGCAAAAGTGGTTTCCTGCACCAACACAAGTGCGAAAAGTGGTTTTTCAACACTAACACAAGTGCAAAAAGTGGTTTTTCAACACTAACACAAGTGCGAAAAGTGGTTTTTCAACACTAACCCAAGTGCGAAAAGTGGTTTTTCCACACCAATATAAGTGCAAAAGTGGTTTCCTGCACCAACACAAGTGCGAAAAGTGGTTTTTCAACACTAACACAAGTGCGAAAAGTGGTTTTTCAACACTAACACAAGTGCGAAAAGTGGTTTTTCAACACTATCACAAGTGCAAAAAGTGTTTTTTCCACACTAATACAAGTGCAAAAGTGGTTTCCTGCACCAACACAAGTGTGAAAAGTGGTTTTTCAACACTAACACAAGTGCGAAAAGTGGTTTTTCAACACTAACACAAGTGCAAAAAGTGGTTTTTCAACACTATCACAAGGGCAAAAAGTGTTTTTTCCACACTAATACAAGTGCAAAAGTGGTTTCCTGCACCAACACAAGTGCGAAAAGTGGTTTTTCAACACTAACACAAGTGCGCAAAGTGGTTTTTCAACACTATCACAAGTGCAAAAAGTGTTTTTTCCACACTAATACAAGTGCAAAAGTGGTTTCCTGCACCAACACAAGTGCGAAAAGTGGTTTTTCAACACTATCACAAGTGCAAAAAGTGTTTTTTCCACACTAATACAAGTGCAAAAGTGGTTTCCTGCACCAACACAAGTGCGAAAAGTGGTTTTTCAACACTAACACAAGTGCAAAAAGTGGTTTTTCAACACTAACACAAGTGCGAAAAGTGTTTTTTCCACACTAATACAAGTGCAAAAGTGGTTTCCTGCACCAACACAAGTGCGAAAAGTGGTTTTTCAACACTATCACAAGTGCAAAAAGTGTTTTTTCCACACTAATACAAGTGCAAAAGTGGTTTCCTGCACCAACACAAGTGCGAAAAGTGGTTTTTCAACACTAACACAAGTGCAAAAAGTGGTTTTTCAACACTAACACAAGTGCGAAAAGTGTTTTTTCCACACTAATACAAGTGCAAAAGTGGTTTCCTGCACCAACACAAGTGTGAAAAGTGCTTTTTCAACACTAACACAAGTGCGAAAAGTGGTTTTTCAACACTATCACAAGTGCAAAAAGTGTTTCTTCCACACTAATACAAGTGCAAAAGTGGTTTCCTGCACCAACACAAGTGCGAAAAGTGGTTTTTCAACACTAACACAAGTGCGAAAAGTGGTTTTTCAACACTAACACAAGTGCGAAAAGTGGTTTTTCAACAATATCACAAGTGCAAAAAGTGTTTTTTCCACACTAATACAAGTGCAAAAGTGGTTTTCTGCACCAACACAAGTGCGAAATGTGGTTTTTCAACACTAACACAAGTGCGAAAAGTGGTTTTTCAACACTATCACAAGTGCAAAAAGTGTTTTTTCCACACTAATACAAGTGCAAAAGTGGTTTCCTGCACCAACACAAGTGCGAAAAGTGGTTTTTCAACACTAACACAAGTGCGAAAAGTGGTTTTTCCACACTAATACAAGTGCAAAAGTGGTTTCCTGCACCAACACAAGTGCGAAAAGTGGTTTTTCAACACTAACACAAGTGCGAAAAGTGGTTTTTCAACACTATCACAAGTGCAAAAAGTGTTTTTTCCACACTAATACAAGTGCAAAAGTGGTTTCCTGCACCAACACAAGTGCGAAAAGTGGTTTTTCAACAATAACACAAGTGCGAAAAGTGGTTTTTCAACACTATCACAAGTGCAAAAAGTGGTTTTTCAACACTAACACAAGTGCAAAAAGTGGTTTTTCAACACTAACACAAGTGCGAAAAGTGGTTTTTCAACACTAACCCAAGTGCGAAAAGTGGTTTTTCCACACCAATACAAGTGCAAAAGTGGTTTCCTGCACCAACACAAGTGCAAAAAGTGGTTTTTCAACACTAACACAAGTGCGAAAAGTGGTTTTTCAACACTAACACAAGTGCGAAAAGTGGTTTTTCAACACTATCACAAGTGCAAAAAGTGTTTTTTCCACACTAATACAAGTGCAAAAGTGGTTTCCTGCACCAACACAAGTGTGAAAAGTGGTTTTTCAACACTAACACAAGTGCGAAAAGTGGTTTTTCAACACTAACACAAGTGCAAAAAGTGGTTTTTCAACACTATCACAAGTGCAAAAAGTGTTTTTTCCACACTAATACAAGTGCAAAAGTGGTTTCCTGCACCAACACAAGTGCGAAAAGTGGTTTTTCAACACTAACACAAGTGCGAAAAGTGGTTTTTCAACACTATCACAAGTGCAAAAAGTGTTTTTTCCACACTAATACAAGTGCAAAAGTGGTTTCCTGCACCAACACAAGTGCGAAAAGTAGTTTTTCAACACTATCACAAGTGCAAAAAGTGTTTTTTCCACACTAATACAAGTGCAAAAGTGGTTTCCTGCACCAACACAAGTGCGAAAAGTGGTTTTTCAACACTAACACAAGTGCAAAATGTGGTTTTTCAACACTAACACAAGTGCGAAAAGTGTTTTTCCACACTAATACAAGTGCAAAAGTGATTTCCTGCACCAACACAAGTGTGAAAAGTGCTTTTTCAACACTAACACAAGTGCGAAAAGTGGTTTTTCAACACTATCACAAGTGCAAAAAGTGTTTCTTCCACACTAATACAAGTGCAATAGTGGTTTCCTGCACCAACACAAGTGCGAAAAGTGGTTTTTCAACACTAACACAAGTGCGAAAAGTGGTTTTTCAACACTAACACAAGTGCGAAAAGTGGTTTTTCAACACTATCACAAGTGCAAAAAGTGTTTTTTCCACACTAATACAAGTGCAAAAGTGGTTTTCTGCACCAACACAAGTGCGAAAAGTGGTTTTATCAACACTAACACAAGTGCGAAAAGTGGTTTTTCAACACTATCACAAGTGCAAAAAGTGTTTTTTCCACACTAATACAAGTGCAAAAGTGGTTTCCTGCACCAACACAAGTGCGAAAAGTGGTTTTTCAACACTAACACAAGTGCGAAAAGTGGTTTTTCAACACTATCACAAGTGCAAAAAGTGTTTTTTCCACACTAATACAAGTGCAAAAGTGGTTTCCTGCACCAACACAAGTGTGAAAAGTGTTTTTTCAACACTAACACAAGTGCGAAAAGTGGTTTTTCAACACTATCACAAGTGCAAAAAGTGTTTTTTCCACACTAATACAAGTGCAAAAGTGGTTTCCTGCACCAACACAAGTGTGAAAAGTGGTTTTTCAACACTAACACAAGTGCGAAAAGTGGTTTTTCAACACTAACACAAGTGCAAAAAGTGGTTTTTCAACACTATCACAAGTGCAAAAAGTGTTTTTTCCACACTAATACAAGTGCAAAAGTGGTTTCCTGCACCAACACAAGTGCGAAAAGTGGTTTTTTCAACACTAACACAAGTGCGAAAAGTGGTTTTTCAACACTATCACAAGTGCAAAAAGTGGTTTTTCAACACTAACACAAGTGCAAAAAGTGGTTTTTCAACACTAACACAAGTGCGAAAAGTGGTTTTTCAACACTAACACAAGTGCGAAAAGTGGTTTTTCAACACTAACACAAGTGCAAAAAGTGGTTTTTCAACACTAACACAAGTGCGAAAAGTGTTTTTTCCACACTAATACAAGTGCAAAAGTGGTTTCCTGCACCAACACAAGTGTGAAAAGTGCTTTTTCAACACTAACACAAGTGCGAAAAGTGGTTTTTCAACACTATCACAAGTGCAAAAAGTGTTTCTTCCACACTAATACAAGTGCAAAAGTGGTTTCCTGCACCAACACAAGTGCGAAAAGTGGTTTTTCAACACTAACACAAGTGCGAAAAGTGGTTTTTCAACACTAACACAAGTGCGAAAAGTGGTTTTTCAACAATATCACAAGTGCAAAAAGTGTTTTTTCCACACTAATACAAGTGCAAAAGTGGTTTTCTGCACCAACACAAGTGCGAAAAGTGGTTTTTCAACACTAACACAAGTGCGAAAAGTGGTTTTTCAACACTATCACAAGTGCAAAAAGTGTTTTTTCCACACTAATACAAGTGCAAAAGTGGTTTCCTGCACCAACACAAGTGCGAAAAGTGGTTTTTCAACACTAACACAAGTGCGAAAAGTGGTTTTTCAACACTAACACAAGTGCGAAAAGTGGTTTTTCCACACTAATACAAGTGCAAAAGTGGTTTCCTGCACCAACACAAGTGCGAAAAGTGGTTTTTCAACACTAACACAAGTGCGAAAAGTGGTTTTTCAACACTA
Source organism: Myxine glutinosa (assembly GCF_964187855.1). Taxonomy (NCBI): domain Eukaryota; kingdom Metazoa; phylum Chordata; class Myxini; order Myxiniformes; family Myxinidae; genus Myxine; species Myxine glutinosa. Next base: position 17,058 of record NW_027619835.1, read on the forward strand.
TCACAAGTGCAAAAAGTGTTTTTTCCACACTAATACAAGTGCAAAAGTGGTTTCCTGCACCAACACAAGTGCGAAAAGTGGTTTTTCAACAATAACACAAGTGCGAAAAGTGGTTTTTCAACACTATCACAAGTGCAAAAAGTGGTTTTTCAACACTAACACAAGTGCAAAAAGTGGTTTTTCAACACTAACACAAGTGCAAAAGTCGTTTCCTGCACCAACACAAGTGCGAAAAGTGGTTTTTCAACACTAACACAAGTGCAAAAAGTGGTTTTTCAACACTAACACAAGTGCGAAAAGTGTTTTTTCCACACTAATACAAGTGCAAAAGTGGTTTCCTGCACCAACACAAGTGTGAAAAGTGCTTTTTCAACACTAACACAAGTGCGAAAAGTGGTTTTTCAACACTATCACAAGTGCAAAAAGTGTTTCTTCCACACTAATACAAGTGCAATAGTGGTTTCCTGCACCAACACAAGTGCGAAAAGTGGTTTTTCAACACTAACACAAGTGCGAAAAGTGGTTTTTCAACACTAACACAAGTGCGAAAAGTGGTTTTTCAACACTATCACAAGTGCAAAAAGTGTTTTTTCCACACTAATACAAGTGCAAAAGTGGTTTTCTGCACCAACACAAGTGCGAAAAGTGGTTTTTCAACACTAACACAAGTGCGAAAAGTGGTTTTTCAACACTATCACAAGTGCAAAAAGTGTTTTTTCCACACTAATACAAGTGCAAAAGTGGTTTCCTGCACCAACACAAGTGCGAAAAGTGGTTTTTCAACACTAACACAAGTGCGAAAAGTGGTTTTTCAACACTATCACAAGTGCAAAAAGTGTTTTTTCCACACTAATACAAGTGCAAAAGTGGTTTCCTGCACCAACACAAGTGCGAAAAGTGGTTTTTCAACACTAACACAAGTGCGAAAAGTGGTTTTTCAACACTAACACAAGTGCGAAAAGTGGTTTTTCCACACTAATACAAGTGCAAAAGTGGTTTCCTGCACCAACACAAGTGCGAAAAGTGGTTTTTCAACACTAACACAAGTGCAAAAAGTGGTTTTTCAACACTAACACAAGTGCGAAAAGTGGTTTTTCAACACTAACCCAAGTGCGAAAAGTGGTTTTTCCACACCAATATAAGTGCAAAAGTGGTTTCCTGCACCAACACAAGTGCGAAAAGTGGTTTTTCAACACTAACACAAGTGCGAAAAGTGGTTTTTCAACACTAACACAAGTGCGAAAAGTGGTTTTTCAACACTATCACAAGTGCAAAAAGTGTTTTTTCCACACTAATACAAGTGCAAAAGTGGTTTCCTGCACCAACACAAGTGTGAAAAGTGGTTTTTCAACACTAACACAAGTGCGAAAAGTGGTTTTTCAACACTAACACAAGTGCAAAAAGTGGTTTTTCAACACTATCACAAGGGCAAAAAGTGTTTTTTCCACACTAATACAAGTGCAAAAGTGGTTTCCTGCACCAACACAAGTGCGAAAAGTGGTTTTTCAACACTAACACAAGTGCGCAAAGTGGTTTTTCAACACTATCACAAGTGCAAAAAGTGTTTTTTCCACACTAATACAAGTGCAAAAGTGGTTTCCTGCACCAACACAAGTGCGAAAAGTGGTTTTTCAACACTATCACAAGTGCAAAAAGTGTTTTTTCCACACTAATACAAGTGCAAAAGTGGTTTCCTGCACCAACACAAGTGCGAAAAGTGGTTTTTCAACACTAACACAAGTGCAAAAAGTGGTTTTTCAACACTAACACAAGTGCGAAAAGTGTTTTTTCCACACTAATACAAGTGCAAAAGTGGTTTCCTGCACCAACACAAGTGCGAAAAGTGGTTTTTCAACACTATCACAAGTGCAAAAAGTGTTTTTTCCACACTAATACAAGTGCAAAAGTGGTTTCCTGCACCAACACAAGTGCGAAAAGTGGTTTTTCAACACTAACACAAGTGCAAAAAGTGGTTTTTCAACACTAACACAAGTGCGAAAAGTGTTTTTTCCACACTAATACAAGTGCAAAAGTGGTTTCCTGCACCAACACAAGTGTGAAAAGTGCTTTTTCAACACTAACACAAGTGCGAAAAGTGGTTTTTCAACACTATCACAAGTGCAAAAAGTGTTTCTTCCACACTAATACAAGTGCAAAAGTGGTTTCCTGCACCAACACAAGTGCGAAAAGTGGTTTTTCAACACTAACACAAGTGCGAAAAGTGGTTTTTCAACACTAACACAAGTGCGAAAAGTGGTTTTTCAACAATATCACAAGTGCAAAAAGTGTTTTTTCCACACTAATACAAGTGCAAAAGTGGTTTTCTGCACCAACACAAGTGCGAAAAGTGGTTTTTCAACACTAACACAAGTGCGAAAAGTGGTTTTTCAACACTATCACAAGTGCAAAAAGTGTTTTTTCCACACTAATACAAGTGCAAAAGTGGTTTCCTGCACCAACACAAGTGCGAAAAGTGGTTTTTCAACACTAACACAAGTGCGAAAAGTGGTTTTTCCACACTAATACAAGTGCAAAAGTGGTTTCCTGCACCAACACAAGTGCGAAAAGTGGTTTTTCAACACTAACACAAGTGCGAAAAGTGGTTTTTCAACACTATCACAAGTGCAAAAAGTGTTTTTTCCACACTAATACAAGTGCAAAAGTGGTTTCCTGCACCAACACAAGTGCGAAAAGTGGTTTTTCAACAATAACACAAGTGCGAAAAGTGGTTTTTCAACACTATCACAAGTGCAAAAAGTGGTTTTTCAACACTAACACAAGTGCAAAAAGTGGTTTTTCAACACTAACACAAGTGCGAAAAGTGGTTTTTCAACACTAACCCAAGTGCGAAAAGTGGTTTTTCCACACCAATACAAGTGCAAAAGTGGTTTCCTGCACCAACACAAGTGCAAAAAGTGGTTTTTCAACACTAACACAAGTGCGAAAAGTGGTTTTTCAACACTAACACAAGTGCGAAAAGTGGTTTTTCAACACTATCACAAGTGCAAAAAGTGTTTTTTCCACACTAATACAAGTGCAAAAGTGGTTTCCTGCACCAACACAAGTGTGAAAAGTGGTTTTTCAACACTAACACAAGTGCGAAAAGTGGTTTTTCAACACTAACACAAGTGCAAAAAGTGGTTTTTCAACACTATCACAAGTGCAAAAAGTGTTTTTTCCACACTAATACAAGTGCAAAAGTGGTTTCCTGCACCAACACAAGTGCGAAAAGTGGTTTTTCAACACTAACACAAGTGCGAAAAGTGGTTTTTCAACACTATCACAAGTGCAAAAAGTGTTTTTTCCACACTAATACAAGTGCAAAAGTGGTTTCCTGCACCAACACAAGTGCGAAAAGTAGTTTTTCAACACTATCACAAGTGCAAAAAGTGTTTTTTCCACACTAATACAAGTGCAAAAGTGGTTTCCTGCACCAACACAAGTGCGAAAAGTGGTTTTTCAACACTAACACAAGTGCAAAATGTGGTTTTTCAACACTAACACAAGTGCGAAAAGTGTTTTTTCCACACTAATACAAGTGCAAAAGTGATTTCCTGCACCAACACAAGTGTGAAAAGTGCTTTTTCAACACTAACACAAGTGCGAAAAGTGGTTTTTCAACACTATCACAAGTGCAAAAAGTGTTTCTTCCACACTAATACAAGTGCAATAGTGGTTTCCTGCACCAACACAAGTGCGAAAACTGGTTTTTCAACACTAACACAAGTGCGAAAAGTGGTTTTTCAACACTAACACAAGTGCGAAAAGTGGTTTTTCAACACTATCACAAGTGCAAAAAGTGTTTTTTCCACACTAATACAAGTGCAAAAGTGGTTTTCTGCACCAACACAAGTGCGAAAAGTGGTTTTATCAACACTAACACAAGTGCGAAAAGTGGTTTTTCAACACTATCACAAGTGCAAAAAGTGTTTTTTCCACACTAATACAAGTGCAAAAGTGGTTTCCTGCACCAACACAAGTGCGAAAAGTGGTTTTTCAACACTAACACAAGTGCGAAAAGTGGTTTTTCAACACTATCACAAGTGCAAAAAGTGTTTTTTCCACACTAATACAAGTGCAAAAGTGGTTTCCTGCACCAACACAAGTGTGAAAAGTGTTTTTTCAACACTAACACAAGTGCGAAAAGTGGTTTTTCAACACTATCACAAGTGCAAAAAGTGTTTTTTCCACACTAATACAAGTGCAAAAGTGGTTTCCTGCACCAACACAAGTGTGAAAAGTGGTTTTTCAACACTAACACAAGTGCGAAAAGTGGTTTTTCAACACTAACACAAGTGCAAAAAGTGGTTTTTCAACACTATCACAAGTGCAAAAAGTGTTTTTTCCACACTAATACAAGTGCAAAAGTGGTTTCCTGCACCAACACAAGTGCGAAAAGTGGTTTTTTCAACACTAACACAAGTGCGAAAAGTGGTTTTTCAACACTATCACAAGTGCAAAAAGTGGTTTTTCAACACTAACACAAGTGCAAAAAGTGGTTTTTCAACACTAACACAAGTGCGAAAAGTGGTTTTTCAACACTATCACAAGTGCAAAAAGTGTTTTTTCCACACTAATACAAGTGCAAAAGTGGTTTCCTGCACCAACACAAGTGTGAAAAGTGGTTTTTCAACACTAACACAAGTGCGAAAAGTGGTTTTTCAACACTAACACAAGTGCAAAAAGTGGTTTTTCAACACTATCACAAGTGCAAAAAGTGTTTTTTCCACACTAATACAAGTGCAAAAGTGGTTTCCTGCACCAACACAAGTGCGAAAAGTGGTTTTTCAACACTAACACAAGTGCGAAAAGTGGTTTTTCAACACTATCACAAGTGCAAAAAGTGTTTTTTCCACACTAATACAAGTGCAAAAGTGGTTTCCTGCACCAACACAAGTGCGAAAAGTGGTTTTTCAACACTATCACAAGTGCAAAAAGTGTTTTTTCCACACTAATACAAGTGCAAAAGTGGTTTCCTGCACCAACACAAGTGCGAAAAGTGGTTTTTCAACACTAACACAAGTGCAAAAAGTGGTTTTTCAACACTAACACAAGTGCGAAAAGTGTTTTTTCCACACCAATACAAGTGCAAAAGTGGTTTCCTGCACCAACACAAGTGCGAAAAGTGGTTTTTCAACACTAACACAAGTGCGAAAGGGTTTTCAACACTAACACAAGTGCGAAAAGTGGTTTTTCAACACTATCACAAGTGCAAAAAGTGTTTTTTCCACACTAATACAAGTGCAAAAGTGGTTTCCTGCACCAACACAAGTGCGAAAAGTGGTTTTTCAACACTAACACAAGTGCGAAAAGTGGTTTTTCAACACTAACACAAGTGCGAAAAGTGGTTTTTCAACACTATCACAACTGCAAAAAGTGTTTTTTCCACACTAATACAAGTGCAAATGTGGCTTCCTGCACCAACACAAGTGTGAAAAGTGGTTTTTCAACACTAACACAAGTGCGAAAAGTGGTTTTTCAACACTAACACAAGTGCAAAAAGTGGTTTTTCAACACTATCACAAGTGCAAAAAGTGTTTTTTCCACACTAATACAAGTGCAAAAGTGGTTTCCTGCACCAACACAAGTGCGAAAAGTGGTTTTTCAACACTAACACAAGTGCGAAAAGTGGTTTTTCAACACTATCACAAGTGCAAAAAGTGTTTTTTCCACACTAATACAAGTGCAAAAGTGGTTTCCTGCACCAACACAAGTGCGAAAAGTGGTTTTTCAACACTATCACAAGTGCAAAAAGTGTTTTTTCCACACTAATACAAGTGCAAAAGTGGTTTCCTGCACCAACACAAGTGCGAAAAGTGGTTTTTCAACACTAACACAAGTGCAAAAAGTGGTTTTTCAACACTAACACAAGTGCGAAAAGTGTTTTTTCCACACTAATACAAGTGCAAAAGTGGTTTCCTGCACCAACACAAGTGTGAAAAGTGGTTTTTCAACACTAACACAAGTGCGAAAAGTGGTTTTTCAACACTAACACAAGTGCAAAAAGTGGTTTTTCAACACTATCACAAGGGCAAAAAGTGTTTTTTCCACACTAATACAAGTGCAAAAGTGGTTTCCTGCACCAACACAAGTGCGAAAAGTGGTTTTTCAACACTAACACAAGTGCGCAAAGTGGTTTTTCAACACTATCACAAGTGCAAAAAGTGTTTTTTCCACACTAATACAAGTGCAAAAGTGGTTTCCTGCACCAACACAAGTGCGAAAAGTGGTTTTTCAACACTATCACAAGTGCAAAAAGTGTTTTTTCCACACTAATACAAGTGCAAAAGTGGTTTCCTGCACCAACACAAGTGCGAAAAGTGGTTTTTCAACACTAACACAAGTGCAAAAAGTGGTTTTTCAACACTAACACAAGTGCGAAAAGTGTTTTTTCCACACTAATACAAGTGCAAAAGTGGTTTCCTGCACCAACACAAGTGCGAAAAGTGGTTTTTCAACACTATCACAAGTGCAAAAAGTGTTTTTTCCACACTAATACAAGTGCAAAAGTGGTTTCCTGCACCAACACAAGTGCGAAAAGTGGTTTTTCAACACTAACACAAGTGCAAAAAGTGGTTTTTCAACACTAACACAAGTGCGAAAAGTGTTTTTTCCACACTAATACAAGTGCAAAAGTGGTTTCCTGCACCAACACAAGTGTGAAAAGTGCTTTTTCAACACTAACACAAGTGCGAAAAGTGGTTTTTCAACACTATCACAAGTGCAAAAAGTGTTTCTTCCACACTAATACAAGTGCAAAAGTGGTTTCCTGCACCAACACAAGTGCGAAAAGTGGTTTTTCAACACTAACACAAGTGCGAAAAGTGGTTTTTCAACACTAACACAAGTGCGAAAAGTGGTTTTTCAACAATATCACAAGTGCAAAAAGTGTTTTTTCCACACTAATACAAGTGCAAAAGTGGTTTTCTGCACCAACACAAGTGCGAAAAGTGGTTTTTCAACACTAACACAAGTGCGAAAAGTGGTTTTTCAACACTATCACAAGTGCAAAAAGAGTTTTTTCCACACTAATACAAGTGCAAAAGTGGTTTCCTGCACCAACACAAGTGCGAAAAGTGGTTTTTCAACACTAACACAAGTGCGAAAAGTGGTTTTTCCACACTAATACAAGTGCAAAAGTGGTTTCCTGCACCAACACAAGTGCGAAAAGTGGTTTTTCAACACTAACACAAGTGCGAAAAGTGGTTTTTCAACACTATCACAAGTGCAAAAAGTGTTTTTTCCACACTAATACAAGTGCAAAAGTGGTTTCCTGCACCAACACAAGTGCGAAAAGTGGTTTTTCAACAATAACACAAGTGCGAAAAGTGGTTTTTCAACACTATCACAAGTGCAAAAAGTGGTTTTTCAACACTAACACAAGTGCAAAAAGTGGTTTTTCAACACTAACACAAGTGCGAAAAGTGGTTTTTCAACACTAACCCAAGTGCGAAAAGTGGTTTTTCCACACCAATACAAGTGCAAAAGTGGTTTCCTGCACCAACACAAGTGCAAAAAGTGGTTTTTCAACACTAACACAAGTGCGAAAAGTGGTTTTTCAACACTAACACAAGTGCGAAAAGTGGTTTTTCAACACTATCACAAGTGCAAAAAGTGTTTTTTCCACACTAATACAAGTGCAAAAGTGGTTTCCTGCACCAACACAAGTGTGAAAAGTGGTTTTTCAACACTAACACAAGTGCGAAAAGTGGTTTTTCAACACTAACACAAGTGCAAAAAGTGGTTTTTCAACACTATCACAAGTGCAAAAAGTGTTTTTTCCACACTAATACAAGTGCAAAAGTGGTTTCCTGCACCAACACAAGTGCGAAAAGTGGTTTTTCAACACTAACACAAGTGCGAAAAGTGGTTTTTCAACACTATCACAAGTGCAAAAAGTGTTTTTTCCACACTAATACAAGTGCAAAAGTGGTTTCCTGCACCAACACAAGTGCGAAAAGTAGTTTTTCAACACTATCACAAGTGCAAAAAGTGTTTTTTCCACACTAATACAAGTGCAAAAGTGGTTTCCTGCACCAACACAAGTGCGAAAAGTGGTTTTTCAACACTAACACAAGTGCAAAATGTGGTTTTTCAACACTAACACAAGTGCGAAAAGTGTTTTTTCCACACTAATACAAGTGCAAAAGTGATTTCCTGCACCAACACAAGTGTGAAAAGTGCTTTTTCAACACTAACACAAGTGCGAAAAGTGGTTTTTCAACACTATCACAAGTGCAAAAAGTGTTTCTTCCACACTAATACAAGTGCAATAGTGGTTTCCTGCACCAACACAAGTGCGAAAAGTGGTTTTTCAACACTAACACAAGTGCGAAAAGTGGTTTTTCAACACTAACACAAGTGCGAAAAGTGGTTTTTCAACACTATCACAAGTGCAAAAAGTGTTTTTTCCACACTAATACAAGTGCAAAAGTGGTTTTCTGCACCAACACAAGTGCGAAAAGTGGTTTTATCAACACTAACACAAGTGCGAAAAGTGGTTTTTCAACACTATCACAAGTGCAAAAAGTGTTTTTTCCACACTAATACAAGTGCAAAAGTGGTTTCCTGCACCAACACAAGTGCGAAAAGTGGTTTTTCAACACTAACACAAGTGCGAAAAGTGGTTTTTCAACACTATCACAAGTGCAAAAAGTGTTTTTTCCACACTAATACAAGTGCAAAAGTGGTTTCCTGCACCAACACAAGTGTGAAAAGTGTTTTTTCAACACTAACACAAGTGCGAAAAGTGGTTTTTCAACACTATCACAAGTGCAAAAAGTGTTTTTTCCACACTAATACAAGTGCAAAAGTGGTTTCCTGCACCAACACAAGTGTGAAAAGTGGTTTTTCAACACTAACACAAGTGCGAAAAGTGGTTTTTCAACACTAACACAAGTGCAAAAAGTGGTTTTTCAACACTATCACAAGTGCAAAAAGTGTTTTTTCCACACTAATACAAGTGCAAAAGTGGTTTCCTGCACCAACACAAGTGCGAAAAGTGGTTTTTTCAACACTAACACAAGTGCGAAAAGTGGTTTTTCAACACTATCACAAGTGCAAAAAGTGGTTTTTCAACACTAACACAAGTGCAAAAAGTGGTTTTTCAACACTAACACAAGTGCGAAAAGTGGTTTTTCAACACTAACCCAAGTGCGAAAAGTGGTTTTTCCACACCAATACAAGTGCAAAAGTGGTTTCCTGCACCAACACAAGTGCAAAAAGTGGTTTTTCAACACTAACACAAGTGCGAAAAGTGGTTTTTCAACACTAACACAAGTGCGAAAAGTGGTTTTTCAACACTATCACAAGTGCAAAAAGTGTTTTTTCCACACTAATACAAGTGCAAAAGTGGTTTCCTGCACCAACACAAGTGTGAAAAGTGGTTTTTCAACACTAACACAAGTGCGAAAAGTGGTTTTTCAACACTAACACAAGTGCAAAAAGTGGTTTTTCAACACTATCACAAGTGCAAAAAGTGTTTTTTCCACACTAATACAAGTGCAAAAGTGGTTTCCTGCACCAACACAAGTGCGAAAAGTGGTTTTTCAACACTAACACAAGTGCGAAAAGTGGTTTTTCAACACTATCACAAGTGCAAAAAGTGTTTTTTCCACACTAATACAAGTGCAAAAGTGGTTTCCTGCACCAACACAAGTGCGAAAAGTGGTTTTTCAACACTATCACAAGTGCAAAAAGTGTTTTTTCCACACTAATACAAGTGCAAAAGTGGTTTCCTGCACCAACACAAGTGCGAAAAGTGGTTTTTCAACACTAACACAAGTGCAAAAAGTGGTTTTTCAACACTAACACAAGTGCGAAAAGTGTTTTTTCCACACCAATACAAGTGCAAAAGTGGTTTCCTGCACCAACACAAGTGCGAAAAGTGGTTTTTCAACACTAACACAAGTGCGAAAAGTGGTTTTTCAACACTAACACAAGTGCGAAAAGTGGTTTTTCAACACTATCACAAGTGCAAAAAGTGTTTTTTCCACACTAATACAAGTGCAAAAGTGGTTTCCTGCACCAACACAAGTGCGAAAAGTGGTTTTTCAACACTAACACAAGTGCGAAAAGTGGTTTTTCAACACTAACACAAGTGCGAAAAGTGGTTTTTCAACACTATCACAACTGCAAAAAGTGTTTTTTCCACACTAATACAAGTGCAAATGTGGCTTCCTGCACCAACACAAGTGTGAAAAGTGGTTTTTCAACACTAACACAAGTGCGAAAAGTGGTTTTTCAACACTAACACAAGTGCAAAAAGTGGTTTTTCAACACTATCACAAGTGCAAAAAGTGTTTTTTCCACACTAATACAAGTGCAAAAGTGGTTTCCTGCACCAACACAAGTGCGAAAAGTGGTTTTTCAACACTAACACAAGTGCGAAAAGTGGTTTTTCAACACTATCACAAGTGCAAAAAGTGTTTTTTCCACACTAATACAAGTGCAAAAGTGGTTTCCTGCACCAACACAAGTGCGAAAAGTGGTTTTTCAACACTATCACAAGTGCAAAAAGTGTTTTTTTCCACACTAATACAAGTGCAAAAGTGGTTTCCTGCACCAACACAAGTGCGAAAAGTGGTTTTTCAACACTAACACAAGTGCAAAAAGTGGTTTTTCAACACTAACACAAGTGCGAAAAGTGTTTTTTCCACACTAATACAAGTGCAAAAGTGGTTTCCTGCACCAACACAAGTGTGAAAAGTGCTTTTTCAACACTAACACAAGTGCGAAAAGTGGTTTTTCAACACTATCACAAGTGCAAAAAGTGTTTCTTCCACACTAATACAAGTGCAAAAGTGGTTTCCTGCACCAACACAAGTGCGAAAAGTGGTTTTTCAACACTAACACAAGTGCGAAAAGTGGTTTTTCAACACTAACACAAGTGCGAAAAGTGGTTTTTCAACACTATCACAAGTGCAAAAAGTGTTTTTTCCACACTAATACAAGTGCAAAAGTGGTTTTCTGCACCAACACAAGTGCGAAAAGTGGTTTTTCAACACTAACACAAGTGCGAAAAGTGGTTTTTCAACACTATCACAAGTGCAAAAAGTGTTTTTTCCACACTAATACAAGTGCAAAAGTGGTTTCCTGCACCTACACAAGTGCGAAAAGTGGTTTTTCAACACTAACACAAGTGCGAAAAGTGGTTTTTCAACACTAACACAAGTGCGAAAAGTGGTTTTTCCACACTAATACAAGTGCAAAGTGGTTTCCTGCACCAACACAAGTGCGAAAAGTGGTTTTTCAACACTAACACAAGTGCGAAAAGTGGTTTTTCAACACTATCACAAGTGCAAAAAGTGTTTTTTCCACACTAATACAAGTGCAAAAGTGGTTTCCTGCACCAACACAAGTGCGAAAAGTGGTTTTTCAACAATAACACAAGTGCGAAAAGTGGTTTTTCAACACTAACACAAGTGCGAAAAGTGGTTTTTCAACACTAACACAAGTGCGAAAAGTGGTTTTTCAACACTAACACAAGTGCAAAAAGTGGTTTTTCAACACTAACACAAGTGCGAAAAGTGGTTTTTCAACACTAACCCAAGTGCGAAAAGTGGTTTTTCCACACTAATACAAGTGCAAAAATGGTTTCCTGCACCAACACAAGTGCGAAAAGTGTTTTTTCAACACTAACACAAGTGCGAAAAGTGGTTTTTCAACACTATCACAAGTGCAAAAAGTGTTTTTTCCACACTAATACAAGTGCAAAAGTGGTTTCCTGCACCAACACAAGTGTGAAAAGTGGTTTTTCAACACTAACACAAGTGCGAAAAGTGGTTTTTCAACACTAACACAAGTGCAAAAAGTGGTTTTTCAACACTATCACAAGTGCAAAAAGTGTTTTTTCCACACTAATACAAGTGCAAAAGTGGTTTCCTGCACCAACACAAGTGCGAAAAGTGGTTTTTCAACACTAACACAAGTGCGAAAAGTGGTTTTTCAACACTATCACAAGTGCAAAAAGTGGTTT
>NW_027619836.1:2500-29015 GCF_964187855.1 Myxine glutinosa
CGCTTTGCGATGCGATTTGCGATTGCGTTAAACTCGCTCGGGCGTTAAACTATGTTTTAAAACTAATTAAAACTAATTTGCGATTCATTCGCTTTCCTGCGCATTTGTGCACGCGATGGCGATTTCTTTACCAAACTCCGCAAGCGCCAAGCCGTTAGCTTTGGACCAAACCATTTCATGTAAATAGAGGGGGGGGATTGTCACCGTACTCGCAAGCCGTTCGCTTTGGACCAAACCATTTCATGTAAATAGAGGGGGGGGATTGTCACCGTACTCGCAAGCCGTTCGCTTTGGACCAAACCATTTCATGTAAATAGAGGGGGGGGATTGTCACTGTACTCGCAAGCCGTTCGCTTTGGACCAAACCATTGCATGTAAATAGAGGGGGGGGATATACTTTTAGATATATATATAGTACGGGCATGCCCTAGTAAATGGAAATTCAAGGTAAAATTACAAAGTCTACATGACGTAATATCTTTGGAATATCTAGAAATATTTTGGTCATTTTTAAATGCAATTACATTTCATCTGACTTACCTGTGTTATTAATCCTAACCAGAATATTTAATAAACTTATTGTTATTTATTTATTTATATATATATATATTTCCCGTTATGAATACATTGTGTGACTTCATTCCAGGGATCAGTTTTAACACACCAGAAAACATGTTCCATACAAATTTTTTCCTGCACAAGTTCTTGCAAAATATGTCATGGCACAAGTCCTGTACTGATACATCTATGTATTTTTACACCTTTCGCACCATTCAGACACACTTGTGTTGGAGAGAGGTACATCACCAAACTGCGTATGATATCTATGCTTTCCACCGGTTTGTCATTTCTGTTCCCTATAAATATCCTTATGTAATGCTTCTCCCCAGCACATGACACTGTATACTACGTGACTACGATCTTGGAAAACCCCTTCATGTTTTACACCGCAGCTGTAACTTTGCTTTCAAACAGCAGTTGTGAACAGCCATGTTTAATTGAGTTGGCCGCAGTCTTGCTGCATCTAGTTCATTCGGTACACTCTAATTTCCATCTTGAAATTATTTCCACTATTCAAATACGGATGTCTTTGTCAGTTAACAACCAGCATGCTTTTAAGCCAATCTCACATGTATCCACTCACAAATTACACCAACGGCTGGCTGGCACACCTCACTCTCACACCAATCAAGGACTACAAGTACAGACAGGCAGTAAGCACCAGAGCACTGATTCCTCAGACATATACTCCAGTCATGGTATGTGTTCCTACTTACTTAAATTAATCCTTCACAGCTCTTTCTGGATTACCTGCTAAACAAAGGTAAGAACATTAAACGTCGAGCATGCCCCCATGCATTATTCACCTGCTTAATCCACAATTATAAATGGACTGGTGGTGGTGGTTCATGACCAGCCTATGGCTGCATCATTTTTGGGGGGTGCAGCTGCGCTTCTGATGCATTGCCCCCCATTAGCCGTAAGCGGGTTCTCATTTTGCCGATCTCGGAAGGATGACAGGCTGAGTCACCCCAACTGGTGTTAATTCAACGGCAAGACAGGGGCTCAAACTCAGGACCCTAAGATCTCAAGCCAGGCACCTTAACCGTTAAGCCAACACCATGCTATAGGTGGAGTGATTCGATCTTATATGGATGCACAACTGTGGGAGTGGAAACACTTTCTCATTCAAGTACTTCTGTAGCAGTGATCGAGTATCACTTCCTGTATCGAATCCAAGTGTCTTAATGGTGTATGGTGTGCTGACAGGGTCATGGTAGAATTGGAGGTCATGGAGATTGACGGAATAACATGCTGATGGTTGCCTTTAATGCCTATCCACATTTGATGAGTGCAAGTCTTCTAAAGATGGAAGTTGAAATGTACAAAGTGAACCAGATACCACAAGACCACATCCACCTCATTCCAATATCACAAAAAAACAGAATGAATAAATATTCTTGCTCGTGATTGAAGACTGTCAATCTGCTTCAGCGGACAGATAGAAGAATGGATGATATCATCAGGGCATTGACAGAGGTGTGCTATCTACCGTGTGAAGCAAGGAGAGGCTAACATTTCTGGTGTTAACTGTTCTTCGGAGTAATAAAAGCAGAGCGACTGCTCTGGGAGAAAGAGATTTCTTGGAGATCGAGTCCTTTATTAATCCGATGACGAGTTAATGCCTGAAACGTCAGATTCTCCTTGCTTCCTCCAGCAGTTAGCATTCCCCAATCGATGTACTGTTGATTTCAACTTTCACAAACATCAAGCTTGTTTCAATCTTATTTTGACTGACCAGACGGTTTCTGGTTGGCCTATCAGTTCACAAGTCAACATTGGTATTTGTAGTGTTCATTCTTTTATTTATAGACCCAGGAGCTTGTTCTTCGGTTTAGATTTCCAGATCTTTACTACATCACTGGGAACTTCATCATAGAGTACAGATGACATGTTTTCCCATGTTATAATAAATACAGAGTGGCTAATTTCCTGTTTCCTTCTCAGCATTTAGTCCACATGCCTCATAATAGATTCTGCAAACTCAGGTTTCAATGACATTTTATTCCACAATTTTTATTAATTTTTTTTGTTTTTATCCCTGGATTTTGAACTCAGCTGCACTGTTGAGGAGCTCATGTCTCCATATCTATTACTGGTGTTTATTATAAAAGAAAGATACAGTATTATGGGGTATTTTGCTGATTGCATTTCTTTGGTATGCAATGTCGACATTCATGGAGGAGTTAGATGTACAGATCAGGACGTAACAGAATAAAAGGAACAGAGAGAGACTTGGACAAATAATGGACTTGGGGAACATTTATGGCTAAGGGAGGACATATGGGGTGAACAAGATGTATACAGATGCAAACTGTCAGGAAGAGAAAATCGTTTGTTTGTTTTTTAAACGAGGAACGGGAATAACATGGAGCTATGGACGGTGAAAGGATAACACTTGGGAGAAAGATAAGTGGGACGAGGCACACGACATCCGATTAGAGACAGGATTTGCACACCAACTAGTTGAGGCCTCGGCGAATAGGCCTGGCACTCACAGGGACCCAAATTCAACAATACACCACAACAAGGTATGGTGAAACACAGAAAATTGGACGAAAATACAGATAGGAAGACTGAAAAGGAAATATAAGAGAAGACTGATCTGGTCTGGAAGACTTCGCTTGGAAAGATAAGTATTTGTCGCATTTTATCTTAAACAGAACCAGCACACACAAAAACCTGAGCTATTATTCAGAGGTTGACTCAAATATGTAATGAGGTCTGGCAGCATAACTGAGAAGTATTCACCCTCACCTCTGAGCTGTCTAGCCTAGGCTTCAATCTTGGGCCAGCTGTAAACTGGCGTCATCATGGTGTTTCGCATGCAGGGCGAGGCATCAATGCGTGCACCATCCTTCTGATGGACATTAAGCCAGTGTACCCATGTGCCAGTACTGCTCATTGGTGTATGTTAAATATCCCACGGTCTTTTGTGAAGATTAGGTGAGTTATCGCCAGCATCCTCAACAAATTCCAAATTCTCGTCGCCTTCAGTCGAACGTCAGGCCAGCTAGTTCATTACAGACCTGGGCCAAAAACATTCTCCAGCTGACTCAAAAAGGAGGTAGGAATTGTAACTTGGGTCATTGATGAAGAAATACGATGGTACCATTTGTAGAGCAGTACGTTTTTCCGCTTTCATCATCTTGGCAATGTACATTTTTAAGAAAGACTATCAGGATGTAAAATAAAAATTGCTCCATTTCCTTGAAAAATCTGTGATTGTCTGTCCATAAAGTGCAGCACTCCACCATTCAATTGTAAATTGTGAAGCAATTTGAAAGAGAAGCGTTTTCAGCAATTCAAACACAATTTTCGAATGTGCTACAGAGATAAAAGGAAGCAAATTGTCTCATGACAGTGGAACGAGGCATTTAAAGATGTTTTTAAAAATTACCAAAATCCATCCGGCTGTTCATTAATTTTACAAATGCAGAAAATTAACAAAACGAATTAATTTCCAGTCCAAGCTTTATCCTCTTGTTTCCATTATTATTTTGTTGTTAAATATCACAGCCAAGCAATGCCAAAGCAGCTAGCCTTCTTTTTCTTTCCTTTCTACCCACCACCCCACAAACCTCCCCAAAGTCCAAGACTCTTGTAGGAGCCGAAACAACACAAATCGCACTCATGCAGAGATGTAGATGATAAAATGATAAAAACACTGGACTTGACATTAGGATAACACTGCTGCTCACGTTGGGAGAGGAGAGTAACTTCCGACGGTGATCTTAGTACTTCCGACGGCATCTGGTGGCCACTTTTCTCTCCACTGCCATCGGCCAAATGAAGGAGGAATTCCCTCCCTCCACCATCAACATCGAATGACCCGTGGGTTTTATCCATGCTCTATCCCCTAAATGCTGAGTGTCAAGCAAGGAAGCAGCATGTACCATTTTTAAGGTCTTTAGCATTACTCTGCGAGGGTCAAGTTTGAACCGCCGACCTCCCAGACTCGGAGCAGACGTTCGAACCATTTTTCCACTGAATGTTTTCAGAGCTTCAAGAGAAACTCAAATTTCCTGCCTTGCCTGAAGCCAACCGGTGGTTGCTTGTCCATTTTTCCCTCGTAGTTTACCCAATTCCTTTTCATCGTTTTGCTGCAGTTTTATTCCATTTTCTCCAATCCACCACCTCCAATTCTCTCCTATTCAGGAACAAAAAAAGGACACCCACACATCCTTAGAATTTCACATTTCCTCGAGTTTGCGTATGTCCGTTCTAAATGACAATGATTTTCAAACCCTGAAAAGCTCAAGTAGGTAACAATGCGCTGTGCCTTTCAAATGTAATAGGAGCTTTGAAATGGAAGGCTCGAAATAGTATAGTTATCCTGCTATGATTTGGGTAAAAGTGAATGTTCCAAATAATAAGTTATCGCCAGTTTCATTTTCCAAAAGTTTTATCGGCTCGATAAAGCACAACGAGTCGATCGTGACCTGCTTTTTACCACCATTGTTTTTGTTCTTTTTTTGGGTTTCTCTTTCCTCACGAGGGTTGTGGACATCATGACCGACGGTCGTTTTATCATACCGGCAACATGGCCAGGCTGTTGGCAGAATAGTGATATAAAGGGGCATTTGCATATCTATTTCCCTCTAGTTCATGCTGACAACAAAAGACATTTTGGAAACAACAAAAGACATTTTCAGGAAAGAACCGAGGAAATGATGGAAGTAATAATTGTTTCTTTGATTTGACTGTCGCCAAAGTCCGGCCACAGTGTTGAAATGTTATTTTGTGTTCTTCATGTCGGAAAGTGCTCACTTCTTGTTGGAAGTTTAAACGTTTTCCATCAACATACTGTATTGCATTTCAAGCTTTAATGAAAAGAAAACCCAGAAGGGAATGGTGGAATAAGTGGAATCTGAGAAACCATACGCTTGTTTTCTATTCCATTAGCAACGATAGACTTTAAAACTGGGAGAAGTTTATTTTCTTGTCACTTGTTAACGATTCTTCCACTGGAACCTGAAACTGAATTGAACTCTCAATTTCGAGTCGGCAGTTTTCCAAATCGTCGTCCGAATGAAGATGCTTGCGAGCCGAGCTTTGTCTATTGGCTGAAGTTCGCAGCCACCTTCATCTCGATGTCTGACTGATGATGATGTCACATTAGGATGGAATAGGAAGTCATGCGATATCATGGAAATCATTTCACTGGAGTACATGCGACACAGACATTTTAGAGCTGCGTTGAACATGAATCGTGTGCTGCAGACGTGCAGATCACTCCGTTCAGCCATGCAGCTGTTACACAGCTTGCACCTGCTGGTGCAGAAAATTAAATAAATCTGGGGATGGACGGCCATTGGCCGTGTGCTCTTCGCTTGAGAAACACTTCGCGATGTGAGATTTCTATAGGTGTGAATGCTCAACAACACCTTGTTGTCATGGTAGCCATCCGCGAGCACAACTTGAGGATGAAGTGCTTTTTACATTTTGTTATTTCTACTATGGCAAAGCAGCCGGCTGACTTGATAAAAGTGCTCTTCACTGTCATGGTGTACGTCCCAAATAGAGTGAACAACATTTGCAATGGATTGTTTTTATCTGCTCTGCCACTGCTACCTTCGCCACGAGCAAGGTGGACGGAGATTATGTTTTCACCACTGTCTGTTTGTCTCTTTGTCTGTCTGGGAGCAGGATATCTCAAAAATTTATGGACAAATTTGGACAAAACTTGGTGGACCGGTTGGGTGTGTGACAAGGACGAATCGATTCGATTTTGGTGAAGCTCTCAATATGGATTCGGATACGAGAATAATTTAAATTTTGAAGTGATTCTTCACAATTCAAAGATCGGGCCAACCATGATATATAGCATGGTATTTCAAAACGTTGTGGACGGATTACGACAAAACTGGGTGGATGAGTTGGGTAGGAGACAGGAACAAGACGATTAGATTTTGGTTCAGGACCAAATCCATATCTGGCCTATTAGTCAGGTTCACTATGTTTTTTCGTTCAAATTTTTTGGAGATTAGCAAAACTATACATTTTTGGAATATTCAGAGCATGAGGAATCCAATAATTAATGTTGGAATTTGCGTCGACACCTTTGCGAAAATGACACTCAGGACAGTGATGAAGATCTGTAAAAGCATATTCCAGAACGGTATAGACCCAGTAGATCCTGTGTATAGGACTTATAGTTCAATCTGATACTAACAAGGCTGCTTTCTTGCTTTATAAACCCATACCTATAACTTCAAAGGACTTGCAATATCATGTATTATGTAATACAGTTATATCACAAATATAAAGACAATGGTTTTCAATTACCTTTGTTTGTTGCTTTGCTATAATCCTGAGCACTATTTTGAGGCCTTTATTGGATTCCTTGACCCAGAAAACATAGGATCAGCATATTTAATTAAGTGTCTGGGTTGACTCGAAGCCGAGATAGCGCAAAATATGTATTTTATGGCGGCCATTTTGAAAATTCAAAATGGCAGCCATGCAGGTGTCTGTGCAAATGCCAACATTGATTTTCGGATTCTCCATGCTCTGATGATTCCAAAAATCTAAAGGTTTGCTAATCTCCCAAAACTTTGAACGAAATTATATTTGTTAACATAGAGAACCTGACTATATCAGTGGGATACAAAACGTGTGTTTGTCGGTCTGTATGGCGTTTCAATCTGGGAATATAGCTGTGATGCCAGGTTCAAATCTCATACAATGTGTTGATTTCTGCAATGTCGTCTACTACTACTACTACTACTACTACTACTACGACTACGACGACGACTACGACTATGACTACGACTACTATTACGACTACTATTACGACTACTTTTACGACTACTATTACGACTACTATTACGACTACTATTACGACTACTACTACTACTACTACTTATATTACGACTACTACTACTACAACGACTACTTCTGTTGCTGCCGCTACTACTACTGATGGTGCTGCTACTACTTCTACTACTACTACAACAACTACTACTTCTTCTACTACTATGACTATGACTACGATGACAACAACTACTACTTCAGCTGCTACTACTACTATTACTCCTTCTACTACTACTGCTGCTACTACTACGATTACTCCTTCTACTACTACTGCTGCTACTTCTACTATTACTCCTTCTACTACTACTGCTGCTACCTCTACTATTACTCCTTCTACTACTACTGCTGCTACTACTACTATTACTCCTTCTACTACTACTGCTGCTACTTCGACTATTACTCCTTCTACAACTACTGCTGCTACTACTATTACTCCTTCTACTACTACTGCTGCTACTTCTACTATTACTCCTTCTACTACTACTGCTGCTACTTCTACTACTATTACTCCTTCTACTACTACTGCTGCTACTTCTACTATTACTCCTTCTACTACTACTGCTGCTACTTCTACTATTACTCCTTCTACAACTACTGCTGCTACCGCTACTATTACTCCTTCTACTACCACTGCTGCTACTTCTACTATTACTCCTTCTACTACTACTGCTGCTACTTCTACTATTACTCCTTCTACTACTACTGCTGCTACCTCTACTACTACTCCTTCTACTACTACTGCTGCTACTTCGACTATTACTCCTTCTACTACTTCAGCTGCTACTACTACTATTACTCCTTCTACTACTACTGCTGCTACTTCTACGATTACTCCTTCTACTACTACTGCTGCTACTACTACTATTACTCCTTCTACTACTACTGCTGCTACTTCGACTATTACTCCTTCTACTACTACTGCTGCTACTTCTACTATTACTCCTTCTACTACTACTGCTGCTACTTCTACTACTATTACTCCTTCTACTACTACTGCTGCTACTTCTACTACTATTACTCCTTCTACTACTACTGCTGCTACTTCTACTATTACTCCTTCTACTACTACTGCTGCTACTTCTACTATTACTCCTTCTACTACGACTGCTGCTATTTCTACTATTACTCCTTCTACTACTACTGCTGCTACTTCTACTATTACTCCTTCTACTACTACTGCTGCTACCTCTACTATTACTCCTTCTACTACTACTGCTGCTACTACTACTATTACTCCTTCTACTACTACTGCTGCTACTTCTACTATTACTCCTTCTACTACTACTGCTGCTACTACTACTATTACTCCTTCTACTACTACTGCTACTACTACTATTACTCCTTCTACTACTACTGCTGCTACTACTACTATTACTCCTTCTACTACTACTGCTGCTACTTCTACTATTACTCCTCCTTCTACTACTACTGCTGCTACTTTTACTATTACTCCTTCTACTACTACTGCTGCTACCTCTACTATTACTCCTTCTACTACTACTGCTGCTACTTCTACTATTACTCCTTCTACTACTACTGCTGCTACTACTACTATTACTCCTTCTACTACTACTGCTGCTACTACTACTATTACTCCCTCTACTACTACTGCTGCTACTTCTACTATTACTCCTACTACTACTACTGCTGCTACTTTTACTATTACTCCTTCTACTACTACTGCTGCTACTACTACTATTACTCCTTCTACTACTACTGCTGCTACTACTACTATTACTCCTTCTACTACTACTGCTGCTACTTTTACTATTACTCCTTCTACTACTACTGCTGCTACTTTTACTATTACTCCTTCTACTACTACTGCTGCTACTTCTACTATTACTCCTTCTACTACTTCAGCTGCTACTTCTACTATTACTCCTCTACTACTACTGCTGCTACTTCTACTATTACTCCTTCTACTACTACTGCTGCTACTTCTACAATTACTCGTTCTACTACTACTGCTGCTACTTCTACTACTACTGCTGCTACTTCTACTACTACTATTACTCCTTCTACTACTTCAGCTGCTACTACTATTACTCCTTCTACTACTACTGCTGCTACTTCTACTATTACTCCCTCTACTACTACTGCTGCTACCTCTACTATTACTCCTTCTACTACTACTGCTGCTACTTCTACTATTACTCCTTCTACTACTACTGCTGCTACTTATACTACTACTGCTGCTACTTTTACTATTACTCCTTCTACTACTTCAGCTGCTACTTCTACTATTACTCCTTCTACTACTACTGCTGCTACTTCTACTATTACTCCTTCTACTACTTCAGCTGCTACTTCTACTATTACTCCTCTACTACTACTGCTGCTACCTCTACTATTACTCCTCTACTACTACTGCTGCTACTCCTTGTACTACTACTGCTGCTACTTCTACTATTACTCCTTCTACTACTACTGCTGCTACTTCTACTATTACTCCTTCTACTACTACTACTGCTGCTACTTCTACTACTACTGCTGCTACTTATACTGCTACTATTACTCCTTCTACTACTACTGCTGCTACTTCTACTATTACTCCTTCTACTACTACTGCTGCTACTTCTACTATTACTCCTTCTACTACTACTACTGCTGCTACTTCTACTACTACTGCTGCTACTTATACTGCTACTATTACTCCTTCTACTACTACTGCTGCTACTTCTACTATTACTCCTTCTACTACTACTGCTGCTACTTCTACTATTACTCCTTCTACTACGACTGCTGCTAATTCTACTATTACTCCTTCTACTACTACTGCTGCTACTTCTACTATTACTCCTTCTACTACTACTGCTGCTACTTCTACTACTATTACTCCCTCTACTACTACTGCTGCTACTACTACTATTACTCCTTCTACTACTACTGCTGCTACTTCTACTATTACTCCTTCCACTACTACTGCTGCTACTACTACTATTACTCCACTACTACTACTGCTGCTACTTCTACTATTACTCCTTCTACTACTACTGCTGCTACTTCTACTATTACTCCTTCCACTACTACTGCTGCTACTTCTACTATTACTCCTTCTACTACTGCAGCTGCTACTTCTACTATTACTCCTTCTACTACTATTACTCCTTCTACTACTACTGCTGCTACTACTACTATTACTCCACTACTACTACTGCTGCTACTTCTACTATTACTCCTTCTACTACTACTGCTGCTACTTCTACTATTACTCCTTCCACTACTACTGCTGCTACTTTTACTATTACTCCTTCTACTACTACTGCTGCTACTTCTACTATTACTCCTTCTACTACTGCAGCTGCTACTTCTACTATTACTCCTTCTACTACTATTACTCCTTCTACTACTACTGCTGCTACCTCTACTATTACTCCTTCTACTACTTCAGCTGCTACTTCTACTATTACTCCTTGTACTACTACTGCTGCTACTTCTACTATTACTCCTTCTACTACTACTGCTGCTACTTCTACTATTACTCCTTCTACTACTACTGCTGCTACTTCTACTATTACTCCTTCTACTACTACTGCTGCTACTTCTACTATTACTCCTTCTACTACTACTGCTGCTACTTCTACTATTACTCCTTCTAGTACTACTGCTGCTACCTCCACGATTACTCCTACTGCTACTGCTGCAACCGCTACTATTACTCCTTCTACTACTACTGCTGCTACTACTACTATTACTCCTTCTACTACTACTGCTGCTACTTCTATGATTACTCCTTCTACTACTACTGCTGCTACTTCTATGATTACTCCTTCTACTACTACTGCTGCTACTTCTATGATTACTCCTTCTACTACTACTGCTGCTACCTCTACTATTACTCCTGCTACTACTTCAGCTGCTACTTCTACTATTACTCCTTCTACTACTACTGCTGCTACTTCTACTATTACTCCTTCTACTACTACTGCTGCTACTTCTACTAATGCTACTACTACTGCTGCTATTACTACTTCTTTAAAGGTCTCAATTATTCCTACCTTCTTATGGGACAGCCAGAGAACGTTTCAAAAACCAGCCACCAAGGCCTGACATTCGCTGAAGATGGCAGGAATTTCTAACTTATTCAAGGGGCCTGCAGTAACTTACATCGTCTTTGTGAAAAACACCAGGGTTTATTATGTCTACCAATGACCAGTGTTGGCAGATGACTTTTCCAGATGGTATATGGATGGTGCATGCTCTTAAAGCTTTTCCGATGAATGGCACACACATTGATGCCTCATGCTGCATGTGAAACACGAGGATGACAGTTTATATCTGAGTCGAGATTCAACCCTAGGCCAGATGGCTTGGAGGTGAGTGTGCATACCTCCAGGGCCTAGGCCATCCTGCGAACCCGACATTTATATCTAAAATTCTCTTCAGAATTCACACTGACCATGCATTATTATTCTTTGTGTCTTTGTGAACAACTGGAAGTAATTTTGACATGCATGTAGTGATGGCCCTCCGGATTGGACAAAGTGATGGTCACCGGGCTGCAGTCAACATCCGAATTCTCAGGGTTTCTGCCATACTTGCACCGTCAGTTTTCTGTCTGCCACTTGCTCAGTGAAGCAAAACTTTGGAGAATGAGTGATTGAGCCGTTAAAGCAAAATGGGAATTTCACATCGCAAGGCATGTACACCTGGAATTGAAAGCTTGTGAAAAATGTAAGCGCTGGTGTACGTCTTTGTCTCTGTCTCTCTGTGTCTTTCTCCTCTCTTCATTATTACTTATCGTTGTCGTTGAAATCGCCTATTTTCTCCTTCAACTTTTTTTTGGGTTGTTGTTGTTGCCTTCTACGGTACCTTTCAATCTGATTTTAAAAAAACTTGTTTGTTCTTTCTTTATTCTTCTTTTATTATTTATTTTTCGCTTTTACTTCTCTTAGTGGGGCGGCTTAGCCCAAATATTCAAAAGAATTGTGCATTTTGTGATACAAGCACCAAATTTGGCACACTAGTAGACTATCATATTATGAAAAGGTCTGGATATTGGGCCATCTCAGATTCAAGGATTTGATTTTTGCAAGATTTGCAGATTTTGCAAGCTGAGATTGCAACGCCAGGGACGGCCGACTCCTTCCTACGAGCTGCCCACGTCACCCGCACAAGAAGAGCTCATCAAATCACTGCAGCGGCACTGCACATCCTGCAACACCGTGCGTATGAACGCCACTGTATGACATATGCTGATGATGCAGAAGACCTGCCTGAGTTCGAAGACTGGTGTCACCAGAGAGGAGAAGACATTCCCAACTTTCAGTACTGGGCAACTGTGCTGGAACTAGAGATGTTGGTACTGGTCTACGTGCGTTCTCTGCGGCAGGCTTCATTCACGACGTACCTTGATGCCCTGACGGAACTGGTCCCATGGTTCCATGCCTTAGACCACACACACTATGCCAGGTGGGTCCCTGTTCACCTGAGGGACACGGTTGCACTCCCAATGAAGCACCCAGATGTAGCCAGATAATTCAGGGCTGGCAACTTCACTGTACAGAAGACGAAGAAGGTGTTCTCTTCGATCCCAATCGAATCGAAATCTTGCAAAAATCAAATCTCTGAATCTGAGATGGCCCAATATCCAGATCTTTTCATAATATGATAGTCTACTAGTGTACCAAATTTGGTGCTTGTATCACAAAATGCACAACAGGTTTGCTATGCTGCTACACTATCTTCCTTTTCAGCCCCTGCCTCCCTCAATTTCTCTTTCTTTCGCTATCTTTCTCTCTCTCTTTCTCTCTACCTATCGGCTGTCGGTGCGCTGGGTGCGGTGTCATGGCGTCTGCTCGCTTCGTGTCGTGAGTGCTCTGTCTTGGCTGTTTATTCCACCCCCCCCCCCCGCCCCCCATTTCGCTCCTTCGTGTCCTTGTTTCTATTTGTAAAGCTTCCCTGTGTTTCCCCTTCTATGTTGAGACGAGAGAGAGAGCCATAGAGCACACTTATCGTGCAGGTTAAGGTAATCGCCGTTTGTTGTTTTTTCCCCCGACTTATTTTCTTCACTTCAAACCTTTTTTTCTCGCTTATATTTCCTTAGTTTGTTTTTTTAACGCTCCCTTTCCCTAAGCTGGGAAAGTCGGAGTGCATTACTAACTTCCTCTTCCCGAGCTGGGAGGACGAGGTCGAGCCTCGTGTGTCCAAACATGGCGGCTGCTCACTCGCAGCGATATGCAGCGTTTGAGCAATTATCACGTGAGCATGGCATTGCGTGTTCTCCACCCGAGGGTATTACAGTCGAAGCTATTGTTCTCGCGATCGGGAACATGATCGGGTTTGATAAGGTACGTGCCGCATTGTGTATGAACAAACGGGTTTTCGTGTCCGATGTAGAGCACGTTGCTCTCATCGTACAACAAGGTTTGTCCCTCGACTCCGGACACTTTGTTATGGTTTATCCCTTGGATACTCCTGCTCAGAAAGTGGTTATTTCAAATGCACCATTTCTCGATACCGACACCATCCTTGCAGCGCTGCAGCGATATGGGCAATGTGTGTCCCCATTAATAATGCTCCCTTTGGGCTGTAAGGATGAACGTGTCAGTCACGTGATGAGTTTCCGTAGGCAGGTCTTTATGGTTCTCAAAAAGGAATATCCCTCCTTGAATGTTGCTTTAAAATTCACGACAAATGGCCGCGATTATCAAGTATACATCACCACCGACACCCTAAAGTGCTTTGGTTGTGGTGCAGTGGGACATATGAAACGGTTTTGCCGCAATCAGAAGGAACAGCCTAACATGGTCGAAACGGGAAACAATGACTCGCAGATTAATGTTAACGTTTCCTGCTCGACAAATGTGCAGGATAAACCAGTTAAACAAGTGGACACGCCCCCTCCCGTTGAACCAATGGACTGTGCAAATGAGGGGTTTGTCACCGTTTCCAAAGTAAAAAAACGTAAATCGGCTGTAAGAAGTGCGTCACCTTCTGGGAAAAGGCAAATCAGTGAAAACTCCATCACTGGATTTCAATGTGAAAACAGGTTTGCCTTATTGGAGGAAAAGGACACCTCCATTAGTACAAACATCATTAAGGAAAAAGTGGATTCTAACTTTCCAATCCCAGTGAGTGTCGCTGATCCTTCAGACAGTGTCATCTCACACGCGGACGTTTATTGTGCAGCTTCCTCCTGTCAATCGCAAGAGGAGGAAAAGCACTTAAAATCTCCCCCTAAAAAAGGAATAAATGAGGAAAATAAGGGCACAGAGAGAATAAAAGAGGATAGTTCAAATCCACTAAAGGAGAGCGACATCCATGAACCGAGCATCGTGGTCATGTCACAAACATGCTTGGAGCCCCCCACCTCGCATCCCGAAGAAGCTTCAAATGTGACTCTGGCACAAAACGTTCCTGAAGAAGTTTACTTTATTGAAACTGAGCAATCATGTGATGTGCGCCAGGAAGCTGAAACACCAATTGATTCCCCATATGAGGAATCTGATGGTGAGGGTCAAGAGGAGTCCTCTCAGATTCTAAAGGCTGTAAACAGCCCTTCGGATGACGAGCTTCGGGACTTTTTGAGAGATTCCTATCGGAAAAGGAGCATTGAACTGAAAGATCATTTCCCTGATCTGCAGGTGTTGATTTTTAAATTGAAGGAAATTGTGCATAACCCTGACACTCCAAATTTCACTGATGCTCAGAAGCACCGGCTAAGAAAAATGATCCAGAAAGCTCGGCAGGAGCTTCGTAAATGAGGTCCCTATGGGTTTTTTGATCTATTTAGTTATTTATCTTCTTTCTTTTTCCGAAAGAATGAGTGTTAGTTTTGGCAGTCTAAACATTAACGGTGGTGTTAGTTTAGAAAGCAAAGTTCAGGTAAAATATCTGACCCGGCGTTTGCACCTGGATGTCTTGTTACTGCAAGAAACGCATGGAGATCTGAATGGCCAAGCCCAATGGAGAAGGCTAATGAAGGGCCAGTGGTTCTTCAGTGATATAAATTGTCTCACTGCTGGAATTGCTTTCTTTGTCTCCTCCTCATTAACGCTCACACAAGTTCAATATAATGAAATAATTCCCGGACATCTGGCTTGTCTTCAATTCACTGCCAATAATCAAATCTTTGTTTTTGTAAACATATATGCCCCCTGTAAGAATGCTGAAAGGCAAAACTTCTTTTCTAAAGCTAGAGGATCTTCTGAGTACATTTGACTTAAATTGCTCTTTTATAATGAGTGGCGACTTCAACTGCACTCTTGACCCTGCGTTAGATAGAAACAGTGCGGAGCCACATCCTAGATCTGCCAAACCTTTGGAGAAAATCATCAAGACGACGGGATTAATAGATGTCTGGCGTATTCAGCACCCTATGCAACGGCAGTTTACTTGGTCTAGATGTACGTCTCAGATGCACACACTAGCCAGGTTAGACAGAATTTATGTCAATACTGTAATGCTTGACAAGATATTGAAATCTGATATCGTGCCTTCGCTTTTTTCTGATCACCTGGCTGTAACCTTGTCCTTTAAGCTTGCTCTGCAGCAACATGGCAGCCCATATTGGAAGTTCAATGTCATGTTGCTGGAAAATGCTGCTTTTTGTGAAGCTTTCAAAGTGTTTTGGATTAGCCTCAAAGAAAGAAAGAATAATTTTGATAACCCGATATTGTGGTGGGACTACGCAAAGGCACAGATCGCTGTCTTTTGCCAACAGTTTAATTACTTCTCTTCTTTCAGTGTAAAAAGGGAGAGGTTCACACTAGAAAAGGAAATAATGAAGTTGCAAACTGATGTGGCAAATAGCCCCAATAGAACAAATAATCATTTGCTTATGGAAAAGAAGACTCTACTAAACAGCCTAGTCGAATACCAAGCAAAAGGTGCAATGGTCCGTCTACGGATGGATCAGCTATATAATTTAGATGCACCGACCAAATTTTTTTCCCATTTTGATAAAAAGACTACCAATCAAAGGCAAATTGAAACCTTAAAGCTCTCAACTGGTAACACTGTGACGTCACAAGATAATATAAAGAGGGAGGTCTATAACTTCTTTTCAGACCTGTTGATGGCAAATGATGTTGACGATGGCTCAATAAGTTACTTCACATCTGACTTACCCATGCTAAGTGCTGCTCAAAGGGATCAGCTTGGCTCCTTACTTTCCTTGGAAGAGCTTACACTTTCCCTTGCTTCTTTACCTTCGGGTAAATCTCCTGGATTGGACGGCCTCCCAATAGAGTTTTATAAATCCTTTTGGCCCTTATTAGGCCCAGAACTATTGGAGGTCTTTAATAGTTCATTATGTTGTGGTGACTTGCCGATGAGCTGCCGTAGAGCAGTCATTAGTCTATTACCCAAGAAAGGAGACCCTCAGCTCATTGATAATTGGCGTCCAATCTCTCTTCTAACTTCAGATTATAAAATATTTTCTAAAGTTCTAGCTCGACGCATCGCCCCACTCCTAGAGTCGTTGATTCAAAGTGATCAGTCTTTCTGTATCCCTAACCGACAGATACACGATAACATTTTTTTATTAAGAGATCTTTGGGATGTGTGTAAAATAAAAAATGACAATCTTGGTTTGATTGTGCTTGACCAAGAGAAGGCTTTTGACCGTGTAAGTCATGTATATCTTTTCAAGGTGCTAGAGTGTTTTGGACTTAGTCCTGTTTTTCTTTCCATGGTAAAACTGCTCTATAATGGCATTTCCTCAATACTCAGAGTAAACTCTGAGCTAACTTCACCTGTAAAGGTTGGAAGGGGTATCCGTCAGGGATGTCCTTTATCTGGTATTCTGTACTCTTTAACCATTGAGCCTCTTTTAATCAAAGTCCGCAGCATCTTAACCGGATGCAAAAATTTGCTCACAAGGCCTGTGAAAGTCTCTGCATATGCTGACGATATTTGCGTCATCGTACATAATAGTGATGAGATAAAGAAACTGGTGGATTGCTTGGACTATTATGGTTCAGCTTCTTCAGCTTTGGTAAACTGGAACAAGTGCCAGGCGATGTGGATGGGCCCATGCCAGCGCCCTATGCCTGTCCTCCCGAAACACCTCACCTGGTCCCTCAACGGAATGAAGTACCTTGGTGTTTACATCGGTGATGAAGCAACACAAGCGAAAAATTGGGAGGGTCTCGCTGACTCTCTCGAACAAAAGCTGCGGAAATGGAAAGGTTTGCTGGCTTTGCTTTCATACCGGGGACGAGTCCTGGTCATAAACAACCTAGCAGCATCTATACTGTGGCACAGAATCAAAGCCATTCCACCTCCTGAATGCTTTCTGCTGAATATACAGAAGACAATAATAAACTTCTTCTGGAGTGGAAAACATTGGCTTCGTCCAGAGATCTTGAATCTTCCCTTAGAGGAAGGTGGGCATGGTCTTGTGGACATCGTATGCAGGGCTATGGCATTTGGCATCGCCTCAATCTGGCAGCTTCGCTATGGTCCATCAGACCTAGCCTGAAGGTCCACTGCTCTCCTCCTCCTCCGTCAAGCCGGCATGCTAGACTATTCATTTGGTCTATTCCTAATGAACATGAAATGTATTGATTTGTCCTTGCTTCCACCATTTTACGATATAATTTTAAATGCTTGGCATGTTTTCATGGTCGACCGTGATTATGTTTCCTACACCCAAGAGATGTTTTTCAGAGAGCCTCTTTTCTACAACTCTCTCTTCAAAAGAATAAGAACGGAACGCTCTTTTATTGATTATTTTGTTCAGAATGGTGTCAATCACGTTGCTGATCTAATGATTGAGACTAGGACATGGTTAAGTGCTGCAGCACTTGCAAATAAAGTTGGCATGCGGTCAAACCGCATAATATCTGCTGTGCTATGCGAAATACTTCGCGTATCCCGCAAAGTTAAGGTGCACTGGGAGCAATCTGCTCGCACTGGTGACGGCCCAATTGTTTGTGAGCCAAGCCTCTGTTTCCCAAATTTAGAAGTCACCCCCACTGTAATGAATTCTGGTACAATAATAAAATATTTACCAAAAATACGTTTTGGATCTGCAGGTCTGGAAAATCGTGCAATATACCAGGCCTGCGTCAAAGCAATCCGGCCCTCCTTAGGAACTTGGCAGTCAAGGAAGTGGCACAATTGCTTGCCTACAGAATACCCCTTCCAACCTAACTGGAAAGCCTATTATCACATACTTATTCCAAAGAAAACTGCCGACCTGTCGTGGAGGTTGGCACATTGGGTATTACCCACCAATAAGCTCTTGCATGTTTTTTCTTCTGAAATATCTGACCATTGTCCCTTCTGTGGTGCTCTTGAGACCGTGTCACATGCTTATGTTGAATGTGCGCGCTTGATTCCTTTATTTGGTTTGCTGCATGAAATGTGCATGAAGCTTTCTTTAAACTTTACTTTGAATTCTTTCACTTTTTGCTTTGCCTCAAACACACACCAAATAGAAGTGGCCCTAGCGAACTTTCTCGTTGCCATGGCAAAGAAAGCAATATATCGCACGAGGAAAATGCAAATTGAAAATCCTACAAGATGTACAAATAACCTCCCGGCCTGTTTTAAAGGACTTGTTTTTGCCCGGATTAAAACAGAATTTTGTTTCTATACATATATGGATAAAGTATTGATCTTCAAAAGTATATGGGCATTGAATAATGCGCTTTGCTCTGTGCAAAATGGTGTGCTGATCACAGATTGATCACTCCTCGAGCATGATATGATTTCTTTGTGAGGAGCAAAACACTTTATTTTATTTTTTTTCCTGTTCCCTTTCTTGATGTACATGTTCCCTTTAAAATGGTTTTGCTTGTTTTTTTACCTCTGATTTGTGAAATGGTTGTATTTATACGTTTTACAAAATATACTTTTTGATATTTTTGTAATAAAAGGATGTAAAAGTCGAGTCTCTCTTTCTCTCTCTCTTGCTCTCGCTCTCTCTCTCTCTCTCTCTTTCTCTTGGTCTCTCTTCTCTCGCTCTCTTTCTCTCACTCTCTCTTTCTCTCGCTCTCTCTTTCTCTCGCTCTCTCTTTCTCTTGCTCTCTCTTGCTCTCACTCTCTCTTACTCCACCTCCCTCTATCTCTCCTGCTCTGTCTCTCTCTCCCTCTTTCTTCTACCCTCTGTCTCTCTCTCTCTCGCTCTCTCTTACTCAACCTCCCTCTATCTCTACTGCTCTGTCTCTCTCTCCCTCTTTCTTCCACCCTCTGTCTCTGTCTCACTCTCTCTTTCTCTCACTCTCTCTCTTTCTCTTGCTCTCCCTCTCTCTTTCTCTCTTTCTCTCGCTCTCTCTTTCTCTCTTTCTCTCTTTCTCTCTTTCTCTCGCTCTCTCTTTCTCTCTTTCTCTCGCTCTCTCTTTCTCTCTTTCTCTCGCTCTCTCTTTCTCTCGCTCTCGCTTACTCTCGCTCTCTCTCTCTCTCTCTCGCTCTCTCGCTCTCTCTTACAACACCAACCTCTATCTCTCCTGCTCTGTCTCTCTCTCCCTCTTTCTTCCACCCTCTGTCTCTCTCTGTCTCCCTCTCTCTCTCTCTCTTTTTCTCTTTCCCTTTCCCTTTCTCTTTCTCTTTCTCTCCCTCTCTCTCCCTCTCTCTCCCTCTCTCTCTCTCTCCCTCTCTCTCCCTCTCTCTCCCTCTCTCTCCCTCTCTCTCCCTCTCCCTCCCTCTCTCTCTCTCTCTCTCTCTCTCTCTCTCTCTCTCTTTCTCTTTCTCTTTCTCTTGCTCTCTTTCTCTCGCTCTCTCGCTCTCTCGCTCTCTCTTACTCCACCTCCATCTATCTCTCCTGATCTGTCTCTCTCTCCCTCTTTCTTCCACCCTCTGTCTCTGACTCGCTCTCTTGCTCTCTCTTTCTCTCGCTCTCTTTTACTCTCGCCCTCTCTTTCTCTCGCTCTCTCTTACTGCACCTTCCTCTATCTCTCCTGCTCTGTCTCTCTCTGCTTCTTTCTTCCACCCTCTGTCTCTGTCTCGCTCTCTCGTTCTCTCTTTCTGTCGCTCTCTCTTCCTCTCGCTCTCTCTTTCTCTCGCTCTCTCTTTCTCTCACTCTCACTCTCTCTGTCTCTTTCCCTCTCTCCCACTTCCTCTCCCTTGTCGTGTTATCTTGCATTTCATTTTTAATATGTATTTGTTTGAGTTCTGGTTGATTGAGGGATTTAATGTATCGGGTTTGCCAGAGGAAAAACAAGTGGGATTTTATGGTTGCTGTTTGAATGAAGAGAATTGACTGTGAATAGGAACTCCTCAGACGTCTTTTCTTCCACGCTAAATTTGTGACCCCGATGTGATCCAACTGGACAGACAAGGAGTTGCAAGCTTGCAACCAGTCACCGAGAATGAACAAGCAGCCGTGCTCGTCCCAGACGCTCAACCAGCTGCATCTGTGACAGCGGTTTCGATCAAGCTTCTGGCATTCTATCCTAATGGTCCACAGCTATGGTTTACACATGAAAAAGTGCACTTCAACACCCAGAACTTTACTACTGACCTTGATGTGGTTAAAATTCATTGTTGGCTCCTTGTCACCGTAGTATGCATACCATCAGATTCCCTTGGATCCAGAGGACATCCCAAAGACAGCGGCCATCATGTTTTTCAGCCTGTTTGAATTGCTTTGGGTGCCATTCGGCCTGCTCGATGCCCCCAAAAACCTTTCAACGTTTTATCGATCATGTGCTCCAGGGATTACACTAGTGCTATGTGTATATAGATCATATTCTAATCATCAGCGCAACCGCAGAAGAACATCAGGACGACCACACCCACTCCTCTTCACCCGTTTGCAGGCTTTTGGCATCGTCATCAATCCCACAAAGTACATATTCCATGTTCTGGAGTTGAATCTCCGCGGCCACTGTGTTTACCGCTCAGACATCCATTCGCTCAAGGAGAAGGTGCAGATTATTTGGGATTCTCTGTTATCATCATCTCAATGCAAACTGCGAGAGTTTTTTGGCCTCGTCAACTTTTACCATCAATTTATTCCATACACAGCCACAGCACAGCAGCCGCTGAATGAGTTACTCACAACTGGTAGGCACCCTGAAGGGTTCCGATGGTCTGAGCCAATCTTGTCAGCCTTCCACACCATCAAAGACGTACTGGCGAATGCCTCACTCCTGATTCATCCAAAGCCATAGGTATCAACATGCCTGATGGTCGACACATGTGAGGTAACGGGGGGTGTGGCCCTTGACCAGTTCATCAATGCCAACTGGCGTGCACTGGCCTTTTTCTATAAACAGCTGTAACCAACAGAGCACATGTACAGAGCCTTCAATCGGGAAGTACTGGCTGTATACCTCACTATCGAGCACTTCCGCCACTTCTTAAAGGCCAAACAATTAATCTGTCCTGACTGACCACAAACCTTTAACTTTCGTTCTGTCCATCCATTTGGACTCGGTCTCCTCACACACTTCACCAACTCTTTTATATCTCACAATTCACCACAGACATCGAGCACGTCATAACGCAAACTCGGCGCTGACGCTCACTCACGCATCGAGGTATTGGTGTTGTCTTCTACCAGTGCACTGACCATCAATTTTATTGCACTTGCAACAGCACAATGGGAGGACACAGAGCCCCACCATCTTACCAGTGGAGTTTTTCCTGCAGCAGGTTTGCTTACCTTTTGCGAGGTATCACTCCCAGGGACAAACACTACCCTCGTATGTGATACATCGATGGAAACAGCCTTCTGTTTCTGCGGAATTCCATCGTACAGTCTTGGACACTTTATTCACTTGTGCACCCCAGTTATTCGAGCAACCCAGTGACTCATCACCATGCTCTACATCTGGCCATGCATCAATGCCAACATGCACCGCTGGGCCAAGCAATGTCCTCCATGTCAATGCTCCAAGATCCAATGCCATACTGTCACACTACTTGGAAGCTTTTCAGCACTAGGTCCATGTAGGCATTGTCAGTCTCCTACCAGCTTCAAACGGGCACCGCTATTTACTGACTTGTTATGACCGCTTCACCCGTTGGCCCAAAGGCTACACCGATAGCTCACATCACCACACCTACCATCGCCAGGCCTTTTCCCACACCTGGATCGCACATTTTGCTGTTCTTACGACCATCACTATGGATCGTGGTAGCCAGTCTGAATTGGCTCTATTTCGCAAGCTGACTCAAATCCTGGATGCCGATAGTGTGCAAAACACTTCTGACCATAGAGCAACGAATGGTATGGTGGAGCATTTCCACTGCCAACCCAAGTCTTCCCTGAAAGCACATGCCAACTCCACACACTGGACGAACATTGTACATATATATGATCCTGCTTGATACGTGAGCTGCTCTAAAAGATGGCCTTGGATGCTCCACTACAGAGCTACTGTACAGTGCACCATTGAGTCTTCCAGGATAATTATTCTCAGCATCTGATGACACCTTACCCAACACCACCAATTGTGCAACTTTGTGCGGCCATGCAGGGGTTCCGGGCAACGGCAACACATACGACTTTGTCACGCCCGGTTTTTATTCCCCAGGAATTTTCTATGTGCACCCACATATTTGTATGGCATGACTGTCCCAAAACCGTTGCAGCAATCAGACAGATCTTACAAAGTGCTACAGTTCTCCGAGAAGACCTTCATACTCGGTACTAACAGTGGTCATGAAACAGTCTCCATACATCCCTGAAGCCAGCTTTTCTTGATGCAGCACCAGAGTTGACCCTTCCATGACCAAAGGGTCAACACCTACTATAACAGTACCCTTACCATTGTATACGGCTCACTCTGGGCACCACGTACACTTCCCAGCACGAATTTATGAGAGTACATTTTGTTGTTGACCATTTATCTTTGCTGCGAATTTTATTTTTACATGGACAGTCAACATCTCTGATTCGACAACATTATTTATTTTCTTTGTTCCTTCCATTCGGTTAACGCATTGGAGTGGGAGCACTGTAGCAGCCTCATCTTTCCTTTCATTTTTAATAGGTAAATATGCTTGAATTCTGTCTGATCAAAGGATTTCCGGTACCAAGTTAACCGGAAGGACAAGTGGGGTTTTACAGTTGCTGTTTGAACAAAGAGAATTGATTGGGAATCCGAACGCCTTGGACGTCTTTTCTTGCAAGTTAAACTCTCTCACTATCTTTATCCCTATATTTGTCTCTTTATCTGTCTCTCTGTCATCCTATGTAGCCTGGTGTTGGCTTAGCGGTTAGGGTGCCGGCTTGGGATCCTAGCTAGGGTCCTGGGTTAGAATCCCGGTCGATCACTGAATTAACGCCAGGGGGGTTGACTCAGCCTGTCATCCTTCCGAGGTCGGCTAATTGAGTACCAGCTTGCTGGGATGAATGATCCCGGTGTGTACCCCGGTTTAGAATAGGTACACTGTATCCCTGCGCATCGTAAGTGGCGACCAAGGGTTGGCGTCAGGAAGGGCATCCGGCCATAAAAACATCGCCTCAAACAGGGAACCATGATTGTCATGGGGCCCGCAAGGTCAACCCCCGCTCTAGCGGGGAAAAATGGCCTTAAAGCGATCATTCATTCATTCATATTCATTCATTCTTTCATCCTATGTGATGAGTAAATCCACTCATAATGCCGATAATACGCAGAGACTATAATACAAGTGCATCTTTGCTGCCCTATATTCTTTCCCTATCTCCCCCTTTTTCATTACTTGTATGCCTACTTTCTCTTCCACTTTTATTACTAGCAAAGGTACTCACTATTACCAGGCAACGCCGCATCCCTCCTCCACCTGACCCCACCCCTCCGGACTCCCACCCCACCCCTCCCTCCTCCCACCCCACCCCTCCCTCCTCCCACCCCACCCCTCCCTCTTCCCACCCCTGTGGCTACCTCCTCCCACCCGGTCTCAGAGAGAAGAGGGAAAGGGCCGATTCATGGGGACCAATCGGCTCTCTGACCATGACCGCGCTGCACTGATGAATCCGGGAAGCAGGGTAGAATGGGGAAGATTTGGCCCCCGACTTGCGTTGGTGGGTACAACCACCATGAAGAACTTTCCCCGATAGTTGTATAAAAAGTTAGTTTTAGATTCTGCTGTTGAAGTAGCAGGATAACCTAATTGGTAATTGGATAGCGACTTACTTTTCTGGTCTGGGTTAAATCCTTCATGGGGGTGGACTTGATGAATAATTACACACTGATACAGTGCCAGGAGGAGGTGCAGCATCTCAGAGCATGCAATATTTCAAACATAGACATAAAGCATACCATCAGCATTCAGGTTGTGGACATTAAAGATCCCATGGTATCTCTTCATAAGAGTAGGCCATTATTTTGGCCTGCATTCTGGCCAAATTTATGCTTGGGGATATTTTTTTATTTCGCCTTTTTGTAAAAAATATATAAATAAACAATAAAACAAAAACAAGAAAGTTGCGATGAAACAACACAAGATGAAGCAACAGGCAAGCATTTAAATGATGCTGTCATTGTATATTTAAAGCACAATTCTCTCATACCTTTCAATGCTTCAGATGTATCCAGAGAATGTGGGGCAGGGGGTAGTTGAGCACTTATTGGCTCCATAAATATGTTGAATGGCAATGTCAAAATACTGAATCCCATCCCATCTCTGAAGGTCAAGCCATCTTCAGGATTACTGCTGTGAGCAATGGACTTTGACCTGCTATTAGCTTTGGGTCACAGATGAATCCTCATTGTGGAGGTGACCATGGCTTCCTCGTTTCCCCGCTCATGCCAAAGGTCATGGCTGATTATTTAAATTGTCTCAGACAAGTAAGATCTGATTGGTTCATTAATGTAGTATTTCCATCACCATGGTTCATTAGAGCCAATTAATATATTCGCTTTTCTTGTCTACGTCTTCATTTGACTTTTAGTGAAGGGTTAAAATGTCATTGGGTAAGAGTCACTGGAACTGAATATTTTTCACCTCATCAACAAAATGGCCGACAAACAGCCTTGTTTCAAGTATTGCTTTGCCCCTGGAGACAAAGGTGCCGGAGGCGTTATGTTTTTGGGTTGTCTGCCGGCTGTGCGTTCGTGTGGACATGGCAGATTTCTGTTACCACGATAACTTGTGATCCGCTAAAGGGATTTTGAGTCGACCTGGTAAAACTATGTACTGTGAGATGCAAAGGTGAACTGCTTTGATTTTGGGTTTTAAAGGTCAAATGTCTGAGATGATTTTTTTGGTTGTTGTTTTTTTTTGTATACAAGATCGAGACTCGTGAAAGAGCTAACATTAATCACACAAAAAGTGAAACCGACACATAAAACACAAAAAATAAGGGGAGCGGCAGACAAGATGGGGAGAGAGGGGGAAGGACACAAACACAACATTTGAGATCAGGGACAACAGGAGAAATGTGGGAGGGGGGAGGACTTTGGGGGAGGTGGGAGAGGTATAAAACAATGACCTTTAATTGAAAATCTTTGTTACTGCAATAACAATATCACGAAAGGATTACAACCAAATTGACACAGGTATGAACTGTAATACAAAGATGACGAGTACGGCACTCGGTAGAGTGCAAACCTCTGCCAGGCTGAACAGTTTACGTTTTGTATCCACTGATAGACCAGATCTGGATTCTGACCTGAACCAAAATCTAATCGGCTTGTTCTTGTCACCTAACAAACTCATCCACCAAGTTTTGTCATAAATCGTCCATAACTTTTTGAGATATCGAGTTATATATCCTTTTTAGTCCTATCACACAATGGTGAAGAATCACTAAAAAATTATCATATCCAGTTCTGGATCTTCACTCAAAATCGAATCAATTCGTCTTTATCACACCGAATCTGTCCACCAAATATAGGCCAAATGCGTCCATAACTTTTTGAGATATGTTTCCCACAGACAGACAAACAGATAGACACAGGGGTGAAAACACAACCTCCATCCACCTTTGGTGTCTGATGTAAATATGAACAGATTCAATTTTAGGTGCAAAGTGTCAAAGGTCATGTGCCCTTTGAGAATCGTTGTGTGTGCCATAACTCGAGCTTGAAGCATGTGATGTTCTCCTTCTTCTAAGTATCTTTCTTTTTCTCTCTTACTCCACCTCCCTCTATCTCTCCCTCTTTCTTCCACCCTCTCTCTCTCTCTCTCGCTCTCTCTCTCCTCCCTCTCCCTCTCCTTCTCTCTCTCTCTCTCTCTCTCTCTCTCTCCTCTCTCTCCTCTCTCTCCTCTCTCCCCTCTCTCTCCTCTCTCCCCTCTCTCTCCTCTCTCT
>NW_027619837.1:0-29000 GCF_964187855.1 Myxine glutinosa
AGAGAATCACTGGTCAGAAGGTTCT
This sequence comes from Myxine glutinosa, assembly GCF_964187855.1. NCBI lineage: Eukaryota > Metazoa > Chordata > Myxini > Myxiniformes > Myxinidae > Myxine > Myxine glutinosa. The sequence continues at coordinate 26 of NW_027619837.1, forward strand.
CAAGACGGATAAACGTATTCATTTGTTAAGTGGGGTAATGGAGGGCGGGAAGAAAAATATATTAGAGTGGAGTGAGAAATTTAATGGTTATCAATCGGATAATAAATATTATAATTTTAAAATGGTATGTGGGAGAGGAGGAGGTCAAACAAGAACCCTCCGTGAAACATACCACTTTATGCTTTCACAACAAAAGGTTAAGGAACCTGTATACTTTATAAATATACTTGATGGGGATGAGTTCTATAGGAGAATGGAACTCTTAAAAAAGTTAGAAAGAGATAATATATTTATAGGCTCATTAGTAGAGTGGTCTAAGGAACTACATTAAGGGGGTAGTGGGGGGAATAGGGTAAAAATTACATGTAAGTGAGAAGGATCATAGGTTCGTAAGGCTAGAAGGATTATAGGTTCATAAAGGAAGAAAATCATAGGTTCATAAGGCTAGAAGGATTATAGGTTCATAAAGGAAGAAAATCATAGGTTCATAAGGCTAGAAGGATCATAGGTTCATAAAGGAAGAAAATCATAGGTTCATAAGGCGAGAAGGATTATAGGTTCATAAGGCGAGAAGGATTATAGGTTCATAGAGGGAGAAATAGAGGTGTTTATGATTTTTGAAAAAGACAGGGGGGTAAATGACATTAGATAGGGATTTCCCATGTTAAACGGAGGTGTCCCAGAAGCAACATTTATCACCTACTCACAAGTGCAATAAGTGTTTTTTCCACAATAATACAAGTGCAGAAGTGGTTTTTCAACACTAACACAAGTGCGAAAAGTGGTTTTTCAACACTAACACAAGTGCGAAAAGTGGTTTTTCAACACTAACACAAGTGCGAAACATGGTTTTTCCACACTCATACAAGTGCAAAAGTGGTTTCCTGCACCAACACAAGTGCGAAAAGTGGTTTTTCAACACTAACACAAGTGCGAAAAGTGGTTTTTCAACACTATCACAAGTGCAAAAAGTGTTTTTTCCACACTAATACAAGTGCAATAGTGGTTTTCTGCACCAACACAAGTGTGAAAAGTGGTTTTTCAACACTAACACAAGTGCGAAAAGTGGTTTTTCAACACTAACACAAGTGCGAAAAGTGGTTTTTCCACACTAATACAAGTGCAAAAGTGGTTTCCTGCACCAACACAAGTGCGAAAAGTGGTTTTTCAACACTGACACAAGTGCGAAAAGTGGTTTTTCAACACTATCACAAGTGCAAAAAGTGTTTTTTCCACACTAATACAAGTGCAAAAGTGGTTTCCTGCACCAACACAAGTGCGAAAAGTGGTTTTTCAACACTAACACAAGTGTGAAAAGTGGTTTTTCAACACTATCACAAGTGCAAAAGTGTTTTTTCCACACTAATACAAGTGCAAAAGTGGTTTCCTGCACCAATACAAGTGCGAAAAGTGGTTTCCTTCACTAACACATGTGCGAAAAGTGGGTTTTCAACACTATCACAAGTGCAAAAAGTGGTTTTTCCACACTAATACAAGTGCAAAAAGTGTTTTTTCCACACTAATACAAGTGCAAAAGTGGTTTCCTGCACCAACACAAGTGCGAAAAGTGGATTTTCAACACTAACACAAGCGCGAAAAGTGGTTTTTCAACACTATCACAAGTGCAAAAAGTGTTTTTTCCACACTAATACAAGTGCAAAAGTGGTTTCCTGCACCAATACAAGTGCGAAAAGTGGTTTCCTTCACTAACACATGTGCGAAAAGTGGGTTTTCAACACTATCACAAGTGCAAAAAGTGGTTTTTCCACACTAATACAAGTGCAAAAAGTGTTTTTTCCACACTAATACAAGTGCAAAAGTAGTTTCCTGCACCAACACAAGTGTGGAAAGTGGTTTTTCAACACTAACACAAGTGCGAAAAGTGGTTTTTCTACACTAACACAAGTGCGAAAAGTGGTTTTTCAACACTATCACAAGTGCGAAAAGTGTTTTTTCCACACTAATACAAGTGCAAAAGTGGTTTCTTGCACCAACACAAGTGCGAAAAGTGGTTTTTCAACACTAACACAAGTGCGAAAAGTGGTTTTTCAACACTAACACAAGTGCGAAAAGTGGTTTTTTAACACTAACACAAGTGCGAAAAGTGGTTTTTCCACACTAATACAAGTGCAAAAGTGGTTTCCTGCACCAACACAAGTGCGAAAAGTGGTTTTTCAACACTAACGCAAGTGCGAAAAGTGGTTTTTCAACACTATCACAAGTGCAATAAGTGTTTTTTCCACAATAATACAAGTGCAGAAGTGGTTTTTCAACACTAACACAAGTGCAAAAAGTGGTTTTTCAACACTAACACAAGTGCGAAAAGTGGTTTTTCAACACTAACACAAGTGCGAAACGTGGTTTTTCCACACTCATACAAGTGCAAAAGTGGTTTCCTGCACCAACACAAGTGCGAAAAGTGGTTTTTCAACACTAACACAAGTGCGAAAAGTGGTTTTTCAACACTATCACAAGTGCAAAAAGTGTTTTTTCCACACTAATACAAGTGCAATAGTGGTTTTCTGCACCAACACAAGTGTGAAAAGTGGTTTTTCAACACTAACACAAGTGCGAAAAGTGGTTTTTCAACACTAACACAGGTGCGAAAAGTGGTTTTTCCACACTAATACAAGTGCAAAAGTGGTTTCCTGCACCAACACAAGTGCGAAAAGTGGTTTTTCAACACTGACACAAGTGCGAAAAGTGGTTTTTCAACACTATCACAAGTGCAAAAAGTGTTTTTTCCACACTAATACAAGTGCAAAAGTGGTTTCCTGCACCAACACAAGTGCGAAAAGTGGTTTTTCAACACTAACACAAGTGTGAAAAGTGGTTTTTCAACACTATCACAAGTGCAAAAGTGTTTTTTCCACACTAATACAAGTGCAAAAGTGGTTTCCTGCACCAATACCAGTGCGAAAAGTGGTTTCCTTCACTAACACATGTGCGAAAAGTGGGTTTTCAACACTATCACAAGTGCAAAAAGTGGTTTTTCCACACTAATACAAGTGCAAAAAGTGTTTTTTCCACACTAATACAAGTGCAAAAGTGGTTTCCTGAACCAACACAAGTGCGAAAAGTGGATTTTCAACACTAACACAAGCGCGAAAAGTGGTTTTTCAACACTATCACAAGTGCAAAAAGTGTTTTTTCCACACTAATACAAGTGCAAAAGTGGTTTCCTGCACCAATACAAGTGCGAAAAGTGGTTTCCTTCACTAACACATGTGCGAAAAGTGGGTTTTCAACACTATCACAAGTGCAAAAAGTGGTTTTTCCACACTAATACAAGTGCAAAAAGTGTTTTTTCCACACTAATACAAGTGCAAAAGTAGTTTCCTGCACCAACACAAGTGTGGAAAGTGGTTTTTCAACACTAACACAAGTGCGAAAAGTGGTTTTTCTACACTAACACAAGTGCGAAAAGTGGTTTTTCAACACTATCACAAGTGCGAAAAGTGTTTTTTCCACACTAATACAAGTGCAAAAGTGGTTTCTTGCACCAACACAAGTGCGAAAAGTGGTTTTTCAACACTAACACAAGTGCGAAAAATGGTTTTTCAACACTAACACAAGTGCGCAAAGTGGTTTTTCAACACTAACACAAGTGCGAAAAGTGGTTTTTCCACACTAATACAAGTGCAAAAGTGGTTTCCTGCACCAACACAAGTGCGAAAAGTAGTTTTTCAACACTAACACAAGTGCGAAAAGTGGTTTTTCAACACTATCACAAGTGCAAAAAGTGTTTTTTCCACACTAATACAAGTGCAATAGTGGTTTTCTGCACCAACACAAGTGCGAAAAGTGGTTTTTCAACACTAACACAAGTGCGAAAAGTGGTTTTTCAACACTAACACAGGTGCGAAAAGTGGTTTTTCCACACTAATACAAGTGCAAAAGTGGTTTCCTGCACCAACACAAGTGCGAAAAGTGGTTTTTCAACACTGACACAGGTGCGAAAAATGGTTTTTCAACACTATCACAAGTGCAAAAAGTGTTTTTTCCACACTAATACAAGTGCAAAAGTGGTTTCCTGCACCAACACAAGTGCGAAAAGTGGTTTTTCAACACTAACACAAGTGTGAAAAGTGGTTTTTCAACACTATCACAAGTGCAAAAGTGTTTTTTCCACACTAATACAAGTGCAAAAGTGGTTTCCTGCACCAACACAAGTGCGAAAAGTGGATTTTCAACACTAACACAAGCGCGAAAAGTGGTTTTTCAACACTATCGCAAGTGCAAAAAGTGTTTTTTCCACACTAATACAAGTGCAAAAGTGGTTTCCTGCACCAACACAAGTGCGAAAAGTGGTTTCCTTCACTAACACATGTGCGAAAAGTGGGTTTTCAACACTATCACAAGTGCAAAAAGTGGTTTTTCCACACTAATACAAGAGCAAAAGTGGTTTCCTGCACCAACACAAGTGCGAAAAGTGGTTTTTCAACACTAACACAAGTGCGAAAAGTGGTTTTTCAACACTATCACAAGTGCAAAAAGTGTTTTTTCCACACTAATACAAGTGCAAAAGTGGTTTCCTGCACCAACACAAGTGCAAAAAGTGGTTTTTCAACACTAACACAAGTGCGAAAAGTGGTTTTTCAACACTAACACAAGTGCGAAAAATGGTTTTTCAACACTAACACAAGTGCGCAAAGTGGTTTTTCAACACTAACACAAGTGCGAAAAGTGGTTTTTCCACACTAATACAAGTGCAAAAGTGGTTTCCTGCACCAACACAAGTGCGAAAAGTAGTTTTTCAACACTAACACAAGTGCGAAAAGTGGTTTTTCAACACTATCACAAGTGCAAAAAGTGTTTTTTCCACACTAATACAAGTGCAATAGTGGTTTTCTGCACCAACACAAGTGCGAAAAGTGGTTTTTCAACACTAACACAAGTGCGAAAAGTGGTTTTTCAACACTAACACAGGTGCGAAAAGTGGTTTTTCCACACTAATACAAGTGCAAAAGTGGTTTCCTGCACCAACACAAGTGCGAAAAGTGGTTTTTCAACACTGACACAGGTGCGAAAAATGGTTTTTCAACACTATCACAAGTGCAAAAAGTGTTTTTTCCACACTAATACAAGTGCAAAAGTGGTTTCCTGCACCAACACAAGTGCGAAAAGTGGTTTTTCAACACTAACACAAGTGTGAAAAGTGGTTTTTCAACACTATCACAAGTGCAAAAGTGTTTTTTCCACACTAATACAAGTGCAAAAGTGGTTTCCTGCACCAACACAAGTGCGAAAAGTGGATTTTCAACACTAACACAAGCGCGAAAAGTGGTTTTTCAACACTATCGCAAGTGCAAAAAGTGTTTTTTCCACACTAATACAAGTGCAAAAGTGGTTTCCTGCACCAACACAAGTGCGAAAAGTGGTTTCCTTCACTAACACATGTGCGAAAAGTGGGTTTTCAACACTATCACAAGTGCAAAAAGTGGTTTTTCCACACTAATACAAGAGCAAAAGTGGTTTCCTGCACCAACACAAGTGCGAAAAGTGGTTTTTCAACACTAACACAAGTGCGAAAAGTGGTTTTTCAACACTATCACAAGTGCAAAAAGTGTTTTTTCCACACTAATACAAGTGCAAAAGTGGTTTCCTGCACCAACACAAGTGCAAAAAGTGGTTTTTCAACACTAACACAAGTGCGAAAAGTGGTTTTTCAACACTAACACAAGTGCGAAAAGTGGTTTTTCAACACTAACACAAGTGCGAAAAGTGGTTTTTCCACACTAATACAAATGCAAAAGTGGTTTCCTGCACCAACACGAGTGCGAAAAGTTGTTTTTCAACACTAACACAAGTGCGAAAAGTGGTTTTTCAACACTATCACAAGTGCAAAAAGTGTTTTTGCCACACTAATACAAGTGCAAAAGTGGTTTCCTGCACCAACACAAGTGCGAAAAGTGGTTTTTCAACACTAACACAAGTGCGAAAAGTGGTTTTTCAACACTAACACAAGTGCGAAAAGTGGTTTTTCCACACTAATACAAGTGCAAAAGTGGTTTCCTCCACCAACACAAGTGTGAAAAGTGGTTTTTCAACACTAACACAAGTGCGAAAAGTGGTTTTTCAACACTAACACAAGTGCGAAAAGTGGTTTTTCAACACTATCACAAGTGCAAAAAGTGTTTTTTCCACACTAATACAAGTGCAAAAGTGGTTTCCTGCACCAACACAAGTGCGAAAAGTGGTTTTTCAACACTAACACAAGTGCGAAAAGTGGTTTTTCAACACTAACACAAGTGCGAAAAGTGGTTTTTCAACACTAACACAAGTGCAATAAGTGTTTTTTCCACAATAATACAAGTGCAGAAGTGGTTTTTCAACACTAACACAAGTGCAAAAAGTGGTTTTTCAACACTAACACAAGTGCGAAAAGTGGTTTCCTGCACCAACACAAGTGCGAAAAGTGGTTTTTCAACACTAACACAAGTGCGAAAAGTGGTTTTTCAACACTAACGCAAGTGCGAAAAGTGGTTTTTCAACACTATCACAAGTGCAATAAGTGTTTTTTCCACAATAATACAAGTGCAGAAGTGGTTTTTCAACACTAACACAAGTGCAAAAAGTGGTTTTTCAACACTAACACAAGTGCGAAAAGTGGTTTTTCAACACTAACACAAGTGCGAAACGTGGTTTTTCCACACTCATACAAGTGCAAAAGTGGTTTCCTGCACCAACACAAGTGCGAAAAGTGGTTTTTCAACACTAACACAAGTGCGAAAAGTGGTTTTTCAACACTATCACAAGTGCAAAAAGTGTTTTTTCCACACTAATACAAGTGCAATAGTGGTTTTCTGCACCAACACAAGTGTGAAAAGTGGTTTTTCAACACTAACACAAGTGCGAAAAGTGGTTTTTCAACACTAACACAGGTGCGAAAAGTGGTTTTTCCACACTAATACAAGTGCAAAAGTGGTTTCCTGCACCAACACAAGTGCGAAAAGTGGTTTTTCAACACTGACACAAGTGCGAAAAGTGGTTTTTCAACACTATCACAAGTGCAAAAAGTGTTTTTTCCACACTAATACAAGTGCAAAAGTGGTTTCCTGCACCAACACAAGTGCGAAAAGTGGTTTTTCAACACTAACACAAGTGTGAAAAGTGGTTTTTCAACACTATCACAAGTGCAAAAGTGTTTTTTCCACACTAATACAAGTGCAAAAGTGGTTTCCTGCACCAATACCAGTGCGAAAAGTGGTTTCCTTCACTAACACATGTGCGAAAAGTGGGTTTTCAACACTATCACAAGTGCAAAAAGTGGTTTTTCCACACTAATACAAGTGCAAAAAGTGTTTTTTCCACACTAATACAAGTGCAAAAGTGGTTTCCTGAACCAACACAAGTGCGAAAAGTGGATTTTCAACACTAACACAAGCGCGAAAAGTGGTTTTTCAACACTATCACAAGTGCAAAAAGTGTTTTTTCCACACTAATACAAGTGCAAAAGTGGTTTCCTGCACCAATACAAGTGCGAAAAGTGGTTTCCTTCACTAACACATGTGCGAAAAGTGGGTTTTCAACACTATCACAAGTGCAAAAAGTGGTTTTTCCACACTAATACAAGTGCAAAAAGTGTTTTTTCCACACTAATACAAGTGCAAAAGTAGTTTCCTGCACCAACACAAGTGTGGAAAGTGGTTTTTCAACACTAACACAAGTGCGAAAAGTGGTTTTTCTACACTAACACAAGTGCGAAAAGTGGTTTTTCAACACTATCACAAGTGCGAAAAGTGTTTTTTCCACACTAATACAAGTGCAAAAGTGGTTTCTTGCACCAACACAAGTGCGAAAAGTGGTTTTTCAACACTAACACAAGTGCGAAAAATGGTTTTTCAACACTAACACAAGTGCGCAAAGTGGTTTTTCAACACTAACACAAGTGCGAAAAGTGGTTTTTCCACACTAATACAAGTGCAAAAGTGGTTTCCTGCACCAACACAAGTGCGAAAAGTAGTTTTTCAACACTAACACAAGTGCGAAAAGTGGTTTTTCAACACTATCACAAGTGCAAAAAGTGTTTTTTCCACACTAATACAAGTGCAATAGTGGTTTTCTGCACCAACACAAGTGCGAAAAGTGGTTTTTCAACACTAACACAAGTGCGAAAAGTGGTTTTTCAACACTAACACAGGTGCGAAAAGTGGTTTTTCCACACTAATACAAGTGCAAAAGTGGTTTCCTGCACCAACACAAGTGCGAAAAGTGGTTTTTCAACACTGACACAGGTGCGAAAAATGGTTTTTCAACACTATCACAAGTGCAAAAAGTGTTTTTTCCACACTAATACAAGTGCAAAAGTGGTTTCCTGCACCAACACAAGTGCGAAAAGTGGTTTTTCAACACTAACACAAGTGTGAAAAGTGGTTTTTCAACACTATCACAAGTGCAAAAGTGTTTTTTCCACACTAATACAAGTGCAAAAGTGGTTTCCTGCACCAACACAAGTGCGAAAAGTGGATTTTCAACACTAACACAAGCGCGAAAAGTGGTTTTTCAACACTATCGCAAGTGCAAAAAGTGTTTTTTCCACACTAATACAAGTGCAAAAGTGGTTTCCTGCACCAACACAAGTGCGAAAAGTGGTTTCCTTCACTAACACATGTGCGAAAAGTGGGTTTTCAACACTATCACAAGTGCAAAAAGTGGTTTTTCCACACTAATACAAGAGCAAAAGTGGTTTCCTGCACCAACACAAGTGCGAAAAGTGGTTTTTCAACACTAACACAAGTGCGAAAAGTGGTTTTTCAACACTATCACAAGTGCAAAAAGTGTTTTTTCCACACTAATACAAGTGCAAAAGTGGTTTCCTGCACCAACACAAGTGCAAAAAGTGGTTTTTCAACACTAACACAAGTGCGAAAAGTGGTTTTTCAACACTAACACAAGTGCGAAAAATGGTTTTTCAACACTAACACAAGTGCGCAAAGTGGTTTTTCAACACTAACACAAGTGCGAAAAGTGGTTTTTCCACACTAATACAAGTGCAAAAGTGGTTTCCTGCACCAACACAAGTGCGAAAAGTAGTTTTTCAACACTAACACAAGTGCGAAAAGTGGTTTTTCAACACTATCACAAGTGCAAAAAGTGTTTTTTCCACACTAATACAAGTGCAATAGTGGTTTTCTGCACCAACACAAGTGCGAAAAGTGGTTTTTCAACACTAACACAAGTGCGAAAAGTGGTTTTTCAACACTAACACAGGTGCGAAAAGTGGTTTTTCCACACTAATACAAGTGCAAAAGTGGTTTCCTGCACCAACACAAGTGCGAAAAGTGGTTTTTCAACACTGACACAGGTGCGAAAAATGGTTTTTCAACACTATCACAAGTGCAAAAAGTGTTTTTTCCACACTAATACAAGTGCAAAAGTGGTTTCCTGCACCAACACAAGTGCGAAAAGTGGTTTTTCAACACTAACACAAGTGTGAAAAGTGGTTTTTCAACACTATCACAAGTGCAAAAGTGTTTTTTCCACACTAATACAAGTGCAAAAGTGGTTTCCTGCACCAACACAAGTGCGAAAAGTGGATTTTCAACACTAACACAAGCGCGAAAAGTGGTTTTTCAACACTATCGCAAGTGCAAAAAGTGTTTTTTCCACACTAATACAAGTGCAAAAGTGGTTTCCTGCACCAACACAAGTGCGAAAAGTGGTTTCCTTCACTAACACATGTGCGAAAAGTGGGTTTTCAACACTATCACAAGTGCAAAAAGTGGTTTTTCCACACTAATACAAGAGCAAAAGTGGTTTCCTGCACCAACACTAGTGCGAAAAGTGGTTTTTCAACACTAACACAAGTGCGAAAAGTGGTTTTTCAACACTATCACAAGTGCAAAAAGTGTTTTTTCCACACTAATACAAGTGCAAAAGTGGTTTCCTGCACCAACACAAGTGCAAAAAGTGGTTTTTCAACACTAACACAAGTGCGAAAAGTGGTTTTTCAACACTAACACAAGTGCGAAAAGTGGTTTTTCAACACTAACACAAGTGCGAAAAGTGGTTTTTCCACACTAATACAAATGCAAAAGTGGTTTCCTGCACCAACACGAGTGCGAAAAGTTGTTTTTCAACACTAACACAAGTGCGAAAAGTGGTTTTTCAACACTATCACAAGTGCAAAAAGTGTTTTTGCCACACTAATACAAGTGCAAAAGTGGTTTCCTGCACCAACACAAGTGCGAAAAGTGGTTTTTCAACACTAACACAAGTGCGAAAAGTGGTTTTTCAACACTAACACAAGTGCGAAAAGTGGTTTTTCCACACTAATACAAGTGCAAAAGTGGTTTCCTCCACCAACACAAGTGTGAAAAGTGGTTTTTCAACACTAACACAAGTGCGAAAAGTGGTTTTTCAACACTAACACAAGTGCGAAAAGTGGTTTTTCAACACTATCACAAGTGCAAAAAGTGTTTTTTCCACACTAATACAAGTGCAAAAGTGGTTTCCTGCACCAACACAAGTGCGAAAAGTGGTTTTTCAACACTAACACAAGTGCGAAAAGTGGTTTTTCAACACTAACACAAGTGCGAAAAGTGGTTTTTCAACACTAACACAAGTGCGAAAAGTGGTTTTTCCACACTAATACAAGTGCAAAAGTGGTTTCCTGCACCAACACAAGTGCGAAAAGTGGTTTTTCAACACTAACGCAAGTGCGAAAAGTGGTTTTTCAACACTATCACAAGTGCAATAAGCGTTTTTTCCACAATAATACAAGTGCAGAAGTGGTTTTTCAACACTAACACAAGTGCGAAAAGTGGTTTTTCAACACTAACACAAGTGCGAAAAGTGGTTTTTCAACACTAACACAAGTGCGAAACGTGGTTTTTCCACACTCACACAAGTGCAAAAGTGGTTTCCTGCACCAACACAAGTGCGAAAAGTGGTTTTTCAACACTAACACAAGTGCGAAAAGTGGTTTTTCAACACTATCACAAGTGCAAAAAGTGTTTTTTCCACACTAATGCAAGTGCAATAGTGGTTTTCTGCACCAACACAAGTGTGAAAAGTGGTTTTTCAACACTAACACAAGTGCGAAAAGTGGTTTTTCAACACTAACACAGGTGCGAAAAGTGGTTTTTCCACACTAATACAAGTTCAAAAGTGGTTTCCTGCACCAACACAAGTGCGAAAAGTGGTTTTTCAACACTGACACAAGTGCGAAAAGTGGTTTTTCAACACTATCACAAGTGCAAAAAGTGTTTTTTCCACACTAATACAAGTGCAAAATTGGTTTTCTGCACCAACACGAGTGCGAAAAGTTGTTTTTCAACACTAACACAAGTGCGAAAAGTGGTTTTTCAACACTATCACAAGTGCAAAAAGTGTTTTTGCCACACTAATACAAGTGCAAAAGTGGTTTCCTGCACCAACACAAGTGCGAAAAGTGGTTTTTCAACACTAACACAAGTGTGAAAAGTGGTTTTTCAACACTATCACAAGTGCAAAAGTGTTTTTTCCACACTAATACAAGTGCAAAAGTGGTTTCCTGCACCAATACCAGTGCGAAAAGTGGTTTCCTTCACTAACACATGTGCGAAAAGTGGGTTTTCAACACTATCACAAGTGCAAAAAGTGGTTTTTCCACACTAATACAAGTGCAAAAAGTGTTTTTTCCACACTAATACAAGTGCAAAAGTGGTTTCCTGAACCAACACAAGTGCGAAAAGTGGATTTTCAACACTAACACAAGCGCGAAAAGTGGTTTTTCAACACTATCACAAGTGCAAAAAGTGTTTTTTCCACACTAATACAAGTGCAAAAGTGGTTTCCTGCACCAATACAAGTGCGAAAAGTGGTTTCCTTCACTAACACATGTGCGAAAAGTGGGTTTTCAACACTATCACAAGTGCAAAAAGTGGTTTTTCCACACTAATACAAGTGCAAAAAGTGTTTTTTCCACACTAATACAAGTGCAAAAGTAGTTTCCTGCACCAACACAAGTGTGGAAAGTGGTTTTTCAACACTAACACAAGTGCGAAAAGTGGTTTTTCTACACTAACACAAGTGCGAAAAGTGGTTTTTCAACACTATCACAAGTGCGAAAAGTGTTTTTTCCACACTAATACAAGTGCAAAAGTGGTTTCTTGCACCAACACAAGTGCGAAAAGTGGTTTTTCAACACTAACACAAGTGCGAAAAATGGTTTTTCAACACTAACACAAGTGCGCAAAGTGGTTTTTCAACACTAACACAAGTGCGAAAAGTGGTTTTTCCACACTAATACAAGTGCAAAAGTGGTTTCCTGCACCAACACAAGTGCGAAAAGTAGTTTTTCAACACTAACACAAGTGCGAAAAGTGGTTTTTCAACACTATCACAAGTGCAAAAAGTGTTTTTTCCACACTAATACAAGTGCAATAGTGGTTTTCTGCACCAACACAAGTGCGAAAAGTGGTTTTTCAACACTAACACAAGTGCGAAAAGTGGTTTTTCAACACTAACACAGGTGCGAAAAGTGGTTTTTCCACACTAATACAAGTGCAAAAGTGGTTTCCTGCACCAACACAAGTGCGAAAAGTGGTTTTTCAACACTGACACAGGTGCGAAAAATGGTTTTTCAACACTATCACAAGTGCAAAAAGTGTTTTTTCCACACTAATACAAGTGCAAAAGTGGTTTCCTGCACCAACACAAGTGCGAAAAGTGGTTTTTCAACACTAACACAAGTGTGAAAAGTGGTTTTTCAACACTATCACAAGTGCAAAAGTGTTTTTTCCACACTAATACAAGTGCAAAAGTGGTTTCCTGCACCAACACAAGTGCGAAAAGTGGATTTTCAACACTAACACAAGCGCGAAAAGTGGTTTTTCAACACTATCGCAAGTGCAAAAAGTGTTTTTTCCACACTAATACAAGTGCAAAAGTGGTTTCCTGCACCAACACAAGTGCGAAAAGTGGTTTCCTTCACTAACACATGTGCGAAAAGTGGGTTTTCAACACTATCACAAGTGCAAAAAGTGGTTTTTCCACACTAATACAAGAGCAAAAGTGGTTTCCTGCACCAACACAAGTGCGAAAAGTGGTTTTTCAACACTAACACAAGTGCGAAAAGTGGTTTTTCAACACTATCACAAGTGCAAAAAGTGTTTTTTCCACACTAATACAAGTGCAAAAGTGGTTTCCTGCACCAACACAAGTGCAAAAAGTGGTTTTTCAACACTAACACAAGTGCGAAAAGTGGTTTTTCAACACTAACACAAGTGCGAAAAATGGTTTTTCAACACTAACACAAGTGCGCAAAGTGGTTTTTCAACACTAACACAAGTGCGAAAAGTGGTTTTTCCACACTAATACAAGTGCAAAAGTGGTTTCCTGCACCAACACAAGTGCGAAAAGTAGTTTTTCAACACTAACACAAGTGCGAAAAGTGGTTTTTCAACACTATCACAAGTGCAAAAAGTGTTTTTTCCACACTAATACAAGTGCAATAGTGGTTTTCTGCACCAACACAAGTGCGAAAAGTGGTTTTTCAACACTAACACAAGTGCGAAAAGTGGTTTTTCAACACTAACACAGGTGCGAAAAGTGGTTTTTCCACACTAATACAAGTGCAAAAGTGGTTTCCTGCACCAACACAAGTGCGAAAAGTGGTTTTTCAACACTGACACAGGTGCGAAAAATGGTTTTTCAACACTATCACAAGTGCAAAAAGTGTTTTTTCCACACTAATACAAGTGCAAAAGTGGTTTCCTGCACCAACACAAGTGCGAAAAGTGGTTTTTCAACACTAACACAAGTGTGAAAAGTGGTTTTTCAACACTATCACAAGTGCAAAAGTGTTTTTTCCACACTAATACAAGTGCAAAAGTGGTTTCCTGCACCAACACAAGTGCGAAAAGTGGATTTTCAACACTAACACAAGCGCGAAAAGTGGTTTTTCAACACTATCGCAAGTGCAAAAAGTGTTTTTTCCACACTAATACAAGTGCAAAAGTGGTTTCCTGCACCAACACAAGTGCGAAAAGTGGTTTCCTTCACTAACACATGTGCGAAAAGTGGGTTTTCAACACTATCACAAGTGCAAAAAGTGGTTTTTCCACACTAATACAAGAGCAAAAGTGGTTTCCTGCACCAACACAAGTGCGAAAAGTGGTTTTTCAACACTAACACAAGTGCGAAAAGTGGTTTTTCAACACTATCACAAGTGCAAAAAGTGTTTTTTCCACACTAATACAAGTGCAAAAGTGGTTTCCTGCACCAACACAAGTGCAAAAAGTGGTTTTTCAACACTAACACAAGTGCGAAAAGTGGTTTTTCAACACTAACACAAGTGCGAAAAGTGGTTTTTCAACACTAACACAAGTGCGAAAAGTGGTTTTTCCACACTAATACAAATGCAAAAGTGGTTTCCTGCACCAACACGAGTGCGAAAAGTTGTTTTTCAACACTAACACAAGTGCGAAAAGTGGTTTTTCAACACTATCACAAGTGCAAAAAGTGTTTTTGCCACACTAATACAAGTGCAAAAGTGGTTTCCTGCACCAACACAAGTGCGAAAAGTGGTTTTTCAACACTAACACAAGTGCGAAAAGTGGTTTTTCAACACTAACACAAGTGCGAAAAGTGGTTTTTCCACACTAATACAAGTGCAAAAAGTGTTTTTTCCACACTAATACAAGTGCAAAAGTAGTTTCCTGCACCAACACAAGTGTGGAAAGTGGTTTTTCAACACTAACACAAGTGCGAAAAGTGGTTTTTCTACACTAACACAAGTGCGAAAAGTGGTTTTTCAACACTATCACAAGTGCGAAAAGTGTTTTTTCCACACTAATACAAGTGCAAAAGTGGTTTCTTGCACCAACACAAGTGCGAAAAGTGGTTTTTCAACACTAACACAAGTGCGAAAAATGGTTTTTCAACACTAACACAAGTGCGCAAAGTGGTTTTTCAACACTAACACAAGTGCGAAAAGTGGTTTTTCCACACTAATACAAGTGCAAAAGTGGTTTCCTGCACCAACACAAGTGCGAAAAGTAGTTTTTCAACACTAACACAAGTGCGAAAAGTGGTTTTTCAACACTATCACAAGTGCAAAAAGTGTTTTTTCCACACTAATACAAGTGCAATAGTGGTTTTCTGCACCAACACAAGTGCGAAAAGTGGTTTTTCAACACTAACACAAGTGCGAAAAGTGGTTTTTCAACACTAACACAGGTGCGAAAAGTGGTTTTTCCACACTAATACAAGTGCAAAAGTGGTTTCCTGCACCAACACAAGTGCGAAAAGTGGTTTTTCAACACTGACACAGGTGCGAAAAATGGTTTTTCAACACTATCACAAGTGCAAAAAGTGTTTTTTCCACACTAATACAAGTGCAAAAGTGGTTTCCTGCACCAACACAAGTGCGAAAAGTGGTTTTTCAACACTAACACAAGTGTGAAAAGTGGTTTTTCAACACTATCACAAGTGCAAAAGTGTTTTTTCCACACTAATACAAGTGCAAAAGTGGTTTCCTGCACCAACACAAGTGCGAAAAGTGGATTTTCAACACTAACACAAGCGCGAAAAGTGGTTTTTCAACACTATCGCAAGTGCAAAAAGTGTTTTTTCCACACTAATACAAGTGCAAAAGTGGTTTCCTGCACCAACACAAGTGCGAAAAGTGGTTTCCTTCACTAACACATGTGCGAAAAGTGGGTTTTCAACACTATCACAAGTGCAAAAAGTGGTTTTTCCACACTAATACAAGAGCAAAAGTGGTTTCCTGCACCAACACAAGTGCGAAAAGTGGTTTTTCAACACTAACACAAGTGCGAAAAGTGGTTTTTCAACACTATCACAAGTGCAAAAAGTGTTTTTTCCACACTAATACAAGTGCAAAAGTGGTTTCCTGCACCAACACAAGTGCAAAAAGTGGTTTTTCAACACTAACACAAGTGCGAAAAGTGGTTTTTCAACACTAACACAAGTGCGAAAAATGGTTTTTCAACACTAACACAAGTGCGCAAAGTGGTTTTTCAACACTAACACAAGTGCGAAAAGTGGTTTTTCCACACTAATACAAGTGCAAAAGTGGTTTCCTGCACCAACACAAGTGCGAAAAGTAGTTTTTCAACACTAACACAAGTGCGAAAAGTGGTTTTTCAACACTATCACAAGTGCAAAAAGTGTTTTTTCCACACTAATACAAGTGCAATAGTGGTTTTCTGCACCAACACAAGTGCGAAAAGTGGTTTTTCAACACTAACACAAGTGCGAAAAGTGGTTTTTCAACACTAACACAGGTGCGAAAAGTGGTTTTTCCACACTAATACAAGTGCAAAAGTGGTTTCCTGCACCAACACAAGTGCGAAAAGTGGTTTTTCAACACTGACACAGGTGCGAAAAATGGTTTTTCAACACTATCACAAGTGCAAAAAGTGTTTTTTCCACACTAATACAAGTGCAAAAGTGGTTTCCTGCACCAACACAAGTGCGAAAAGTGGTTTTTCAACACTAACACAAGTGTGAAAAGTGGTTTTTCAACACTATCACAAGTGCAAAAGTGTTTTTTCCACACTAATACAAGTGCAAAAGTGGTTTCCTGCACCAACACAAGTGCGAAAAGTGGATTTTCAACACTAACACAAGCGCGAAAAGTGGTTTTTCAACACTATCGCAAGTGCAAAAAGTGTTTTTTCCACACTAATACAAGTGCAAAAGTGGTTTCCTGCACCAACACAAGTGCGAAAAGTGGTTTCCTTCACTAACACATGTGCGAAAAGTGGGTTTTCAACACTATCACAAGTGCAAAAAGTGGTTTTTCCACACTAATACAAGAGCAAAAGTGGTTTCCTGCACCAACACAAGTGCGAAAAGTGGTTTTTCAACACTAACACAAGTGCGAAAAGTGGTTTTTCAACACTATCACAAGTGCAAAAAGTGTTTTTTCCACACTAATACAAGTGCAAAAGTGGTTTCCTGCACCAACACAAGTGCAAAAAGTGGTTTTTCAACACTAACACAAGTGCGAAAAGTGGTTTTTCAACACTAACACAAGTGCGAAAAGTGGTTTTTCAACACTAACACAAGTGCGAAAAGTGGTTTTTCCACACTAATACAAATGCAAAAGTGGTTTCCTGCACCAACACGAGTGCGAAAAGTTGTTTTTCAACACTAACACAAGTGCGAAAAGTGGTTTTTCAACACTATCACAAGTGCAAAAAGTGTTTTTGCCACACTAATACAAGTGCAAAAGTGGTTTCCTGCACCAACACAAGTGCGAAAAGTGGTTTTTCAACACTAACACAAGTGCGAAAAGTGGTTTTTCAACACTAACACAAGTGCGAAAAGTGGTTTTTCCACACTAATACAAGTGCAAAAGTGGTTTCCTCCACCAACACAAGTGTGAAAAGTGGTTTTTCAACACTAACACAAGTGCGAAAAGTGGTTTTTCAACACTAACACAAGTGCGAAAAGTGGTTTTTCAACACTATCACAATTGCAAAAAGTGTTTTTTCCACACTAATACAAGTGCAAAAGTGGTTTCCTGCACCAACACAAGTGCGAAAAGTGGTTTTTCAACACTAACACAAGTGCGAAAAGTGGTTTTTCAACACTAACACAAGTGCGAAAAGTGGTTTTTCAACACTAACACAAGTGCGAAAAGTGGTTTTTCCACACTAATACAAGTGCAAAAGTGGTTTCCTGCACCAACACAAGTGCGAAAAGTGGTTTTTCAACACTAACGCAAGTGCGAAAAGTGGTTTTTCAACACTATCACAAGTGCAATAAGCGTTTTTTCCACAATAATACAAGTGCAGAAGTGGTTTTTCAACACTAACACAAGTGCGAAAAGTGGTTTTTCAACACTAACACAAGTGCGAAAAGTGGTTTTTCAACACTAACACAAGTGCGAAACGTGGTTTTTCCACACTCACACAAGTGCAAAAGTGGTTTCCTGCACCAACACAAGTGCGAAAAGTGGTTTTTCAACACTAACACAAGTGCGAAAAGTGGTTTTTCAACACTATCACAAGTGCAAAAAGTGTTTTTTCCACACTAATGCAAGTGCAATAGTGGTTTTCTGCACCAACACAAGTGTGAAAAGTGGTTTTTCAACACTAACACAAGTGCGAAAAGTGGTTTTTCAACACTAACACAGGTGCGAAAAGTGGTTTTTCCACACTAATACAAGTTCAAAAGTGGTTTCCTGCACCAACACAAGTGCGAAAAGTGGTTTTTCAACACTGACACAAGTGCGAAAAGTGGTTTTTCAACACTATCACAAGTGCAAAAATTGTTTTTTCCACACTAATACAAGTGCAAAATTGGTTTTCTGCACCAACACGAGTGCGAAAAGTTGTTTTTCAACACTAACACAAGTGCGAAAAGTGGTTTTTCAACACTATCACAAGTGCAAAAAGTGTTTTTGCCACACTAATACAAGTGCAAAAGTGGTTTCCTGCACCAACACAAGTGCGAAAAGTGGTTTTTCAACACTAACACAAGTGCAAAAAGTGGTTTTTCCACACTAATACAAGTGCAAAAAGTGTTTTTTCCACACTAATACAAGTGCAAAAGTGGTTTCCTGCACCAACACAAGTGCGAAAAGTGGATTTTCAACACTAACACAAGCGCGAAAAGTGGTTTTTCAACACTATCACAAGTGCAAAAAGTGTTTTTTCCACACTAATACAAGTGCAAAAGTGGTTTACTGCACCAATACAAGTGCGAAAAGTGGTTTCCTTCACTAACACATGTGCGAAAAGTGGGTTTTCAACACTATCACAAGTGCAAAAAGTGGTTTTTCCACACTAATACAAGTGCAAAAAGTGTTTTTTCCACACTAATACAAGTGCAAAAGTAGTTTCCTGCACCAACACAAGTGTGGAAAGTGGTTTTTCAACACTAACACAAGTGCGAAAAGTGGTTTTTCTACACTAACACAAGTGCGAAAAGTGGTTTTTCAACACTATCACAAGTGCGAAAAGTGTTTTTTCCACACTAATACAAGTGCAAAAGTGATTTCTTGCACCAACACAAGTGCGAAAAGTGGTTTTTCAACACTAACACAAGTGCGAAAAGTGGTTTTTCAACACTAACACAAGTGCGAAAAGTGGTTTTTTAACACTAACACAAGTGCGAAAAGTGGTTTTTCCACACTAATACAAGTGCAAAAGTGGTTTCCTGCACCAACACAAGTGCGAAAAGTGGTTTTTCAACACTAACGCAAGTGCGAAAAGTGGTTTTTCAACACTATCACAAGTGCAATAAGTGTTTTTTCCACAATAATACAAGTGCAGAAGTGGTTTTTCAACACTAACACAAGTGCGAAAAGTGGTTTTTCAACACTAACACAAGTGCGAAAAGTGGTTTTTCAACACTAACACAAGTGCGAAACGTGGTTTTTCCACACTCATACAAGTGCAAAAGTGGTTTCCTGCACCAACACAAGTGCGAAAAGTGGTTTTTCAACACTAACACAAGTGCGAAAAGTGGTTTTTCAACACTATCACAAGTGCAAAAAGTGTTTTTTCCACACTAATACAAGTGCAATAGTGGTTTTCTGCACCAACACAAGTGTGAAAAGTGGTTTTTCAACACTAACACAAGTGCGAAAAGTGGTTTTTCAACACTAACACAGGTGCGAAAAGTGGTTTTTCCACACTAATACAAGTGCAAAAGTGGTTTCCTGCACCAACACAAGTGCGAAAAGTGGTTTTTCAACACTGACACAAGTGCGAAAAGTGGTTTTTCAACACTATCACAAGTGCAAAAAGTGTTTTTTCCACACTAATACAAGTGCAAAAGTGGTTTCCTGCACCAACACAAGTGCGAAAAGTGGTTTTTCAACACTAACACAAGTGTGAAAAGTGGTTTTTCAACACTATCACAAGTGCAAAAGTGTTTTTTCCACACTAATACAAGTGCAAAAGTGGTTTCCTGCACCAATACCAGTGCGAAAAGTGGTTTCCTTCACTAACACATGTGCGAAAAGTGGGTTTTCAACACTATCGCAAGTGCAAAAAGTGGTTTTTCCACACTAATACAAGTGCAAAAAGTGTTTTTTCCACACTAATACAAGTGCAAAAGTGGTTTCCTGAACCAACACAAGTGCGAAAAGTGGATTTTCAACACTAACACAAGCGCGAAAAGTGGTTTTTCAACACTATCACAAGTGCAAAAAGTGTTTTTTCCACACTAATACAAGTGCAAAAGTGGTTTCCTGCACCAATACAAGTGCGAAAAGTGGTTTCCTTCACTAACACATGTGCGAAAAGTGGGTTTTCAACACTATCACAAGTGCAAAAAGTGGTTTTTCCACACTAATACAAGTGCAAAAAGTGTTTTTTCCACACTAATACAAGTGCAAAAGTAGTTTCCTGCACCAACACAAGTGTGGAAAGTGGTTTTTCAACACTAACACAAGTGCGAAAAGTGGTTTTTCTACACTAACACAAGTGCGAAAAGTGGTTTTTCAACACTATCACAAGTGCGAAAAGTGTTTTTTCCACACTAATACAAGTGCAAAAGTGGTTTCTTGCACCAACACAAGTGCGAAAAGTGGTTTTTCAACACTAACACAAGTGCGAAAAATGGTTTTTCAACACTAACACAAGTGCGCAAAGTGGTTTTTCAACACTAACACAAGTGCGAAAAGTGGTTTTTCCACACTAATACAAGTGCAAAAGTGGTTTCCTGCACCAACACAAGTGCGAAAAGTAGTTTTTCAACACTAACACAAGTGCGAAAAGTGGTTTTTCAACACTATCACAAGTGCAAAAAGTGTTTTTTCCACACTAATACAAGTGCAATAGTGGTTTTCTGCACCAACACAAGTGCGAAAAGTGGTTTTTCAACACTAACACAAGTGCGAAAAGTGGTTTTTCAACACTAACACAGGTGCGAAAAGTGGTTTTTCCACACTAATACAAGTGCAAAAGTGGTTTCCTGCACCAACACAAGTGCGAAAAGTGGTTTTTCAACACTGACACAGGTGCGAAAAATGGTTTTTCAACACTATCACAAGTGCAAAAAGTGTTTTTTCCACACTAATACAAGTGCAAAAGTGGTTTCCTGCACCAACACAAGTGCGAAAAGTGGTTTTTCAACACTAACACAAGTGTGAAAAGTGGTTTTTCAACACTATCACAAGTGCAAAAGTGTTTTTTCCACACTAATACAAGTGCAAAAGTGGTTTCCTGCACCAACACAAGTGCGAAAAGTGGATTTTCAACACTAACACAAGCGCGAAAAGTGGTTTTTCAACACTATCGCAAGTGCAAAAAGTGTTTTTTCCACACTAATACAAGTGCAAAAGTGGTTTCCTGCACCAACACAAGTGCGAAAAGTGGTTTCCTTCACTAACACATGTGCGAAAAGTGGGTTTTCAACACTATCACAAGTGCAAAAAGTGGTTTTTCCACACTAATACAAGAGCAAAAGTGGTTTCCTGCACCAACACAAGTGCGAAAAGTGGTTTTTCAACACTAACACAAGTGCGAAAAGTGGTTTTTCAACACTATCACAAGTGCAAAAAGTGTTTTTTCCACACTAATACAAGTGCAAAAGTGGTTTCCTGCACCAACACAAGTGCAAAAAGTCGTTTTTCAACACTAACACAAGTGCGAAAAGTGGTTTTTCAACACTAACACAAGTGCGAAAAGTGGTTTTTCAACAGTAACACAAGTGCGAAAAGTGGTTTTTCCACACTAATACAAATGCAAAAGTGGTTTCCTGCACCAACACGAGTGCGAAAAGTTGTTTTTCAACACTAACACAAGTGCGAAAAGTGGTTTTTCAACACTATCACAAGTGCAAAAAGTGTTTTTGCCACACTAATACAAGTGCAAAAGTGGTTTCCTGCACCAACACAAGTGCGAAAAGTGGTTTTTCAACACTAACACAAGTGCGAAAAGTGGTTTTTCAACACTAACACAAGTGCGAAAAGTGGTTTTTCCACACTAATACAAGTGCAAAAGTGGTTTCCTCCACCAACACAAGTGTGAAAAGTGGTTTTTCAACACTAACACAAGTGCGAAAAATGGTTTTTCAACACTAACACAAGTGCGAAAAGTGGTTTTTCAACACTATCACAAGTGCAAAAAGTGTTTTTTCCACACTAATACAAGTGCAAAAGTGGTTTCCTGCACCAACACAAGTGCGAAAAGTGGTTTTTCAACACTAACACAAGTGCGAAAAGTGGTTTTTCAACACTAACACAAGTGCGAAAAGTGGTTTTTCAACACTAACACAAGTGCGAAAAGTGGTTTTTCCACACTAATACAAGTGCAAAAGTGGTTTCCTGCACCAACACAAGTGCGAAAAGTGGTTTTTCAACACTAACGCAAGTGCGAAAAGTGGTTTTTCAACACTATCACAAGTGCAATAAGCGTTTTTTCCACAATAATACAAGTGCAGAAGTGGTTTTTCAACACTAACACAAGTGCGAAAAGTGGTTTTTCAACACTAACACAAGTGCGAAAAGTGGTTTTTCAACACTAACACAAGTGCGAAACGTGGTTTTTCCACACTCATACAAGTGCAAAAGTGGTTTCCTGCACCAACACAAGTGCGAAAAGTGGTTTTTCAACACTAACACAAGTGCGAAAAGTGGTTTTTCAACACTATCACAAGTGCAAAAAGTGTTTTTTCCACACTAATGCAAGTGCAATAGTGGTTTTCTGCACCAACACAAGTGTGAAAAGTGGTTTTTCAACACTAACACAAGTGCGAAAAGTGGTTTTTCAACACTAACACAGGTGCGAAAAGTGGTTTTTCCACACTAATACAAGTTCAAAAGTGGTTTCCTGCACCAACACAAGTGCGAAAAGTGGTTTTTCAACACTGACACAAGTGCGAAAAGTGGTTTTTCAACACTATCACAAGTGCAAAAAGTGTTTTTTCCACACTAATACAAGTGCAAAATTGGTTTTCTGCACCAACACGAGTGCGAAAAGTTGTTTTTCAACACTAACACAAGTGCGAAAAGTGGTTTTTCAACACTAACACAAGTGCGAAAAGTGGTTTTGCCACACTAATACAAGTGCAAAAGTGGTTTCCTGCACCAACACAAGTGCGAAAAGTGGTTTTTCAACACTAACACAAGTGCGAAAAGTGGTTTTTCAACACTAACACAAGTGCGAAAAGTGGTTTTTCCACACTAATACAAGTGCAAAAGTGGTTTCCTCCACCAACACAAGTGTGAAAAGTGGTTTTTCAACACTAACACAAGTGCGAAAAGTGGTTTTTCAACACTAACACAAGTGCGAAAAGTGGTTTTTCAACACTATCACAAGTGCAAAAAGTGTTTTTTCCACACTAATACAAGTACAATAGTGGTTTCCTGCACCAACACAAGTGCGAAAAGTGGTTTTTCAACACTAACACAAGTGCGAAAAGTGGTTTTTCAACACTAACACAAGTGCGAAAAGTGGTTTTTCAACACTAACACAAGTGCGAAAAGTGGTTTTTCCACACTAATACAAGTGCAAAAGTGGTTTCCTGCACCAACACAAGTGCGAAAAGTGGTTTTTCAACACTAACGCAAGTGCGAAAAGTGGTTTTTCAACACTATCACAAGTGCAATAAGCGTTTTTTCCACAATAATACAAGTGCAGAAGTGGTTTTTCAACACTAACACAAGTGCGAAAAGTGGTTTTTCAACACTAACACAAGTGCAAAAAGTGGTTTTTCAACACTAACACAAGTGCGAAACGTGGTTTTTCCACACTCATACAAGTGCAAAAGTGGTTTCCTGCACCAACACAAGTGCGAAAAGTGGTTTTTCAACACTAACACAAGTGCGAAAAGTGGTTTTTCAACACTATCACAAGTGCAAAAAGTGTTTTTTCCACACTAATGCAAGTGCAATAGTGGTTTTCTGCACCAACACAAGTGTGAAAAGTGGTTTTTCAACACTAACACAAGTGCGAAAAGTGGTTTTTCAACACTAACACAGGTGCGAAAAGTGGTTTTTCCACACTAATACAAGTTCAAAAGTGGTTTCCTGCACCAACACAAGTGCGAAAAGTGGTTTTTCAACACTGACACAAGTGCGAAAAGTGGTTTTTCAACACTATCACAAGTGCAAAAAGTGTTTTTTCCACACTAATACAAGTGCAAAATTGGTTTTCTGCACCAACACGAGTGCGAAAAGTTGTTTTTCAACACTAACACAAGTGCGAAAAGTGGTTTTTCAACACTAACACAAGTGCGAAAAGTGGTTTTGCCACACTAATACAAGTGCAAAAGTGGTTTCCTGCACCAACACAAGTGCGAAAAGTGGTTTTTCAACACTAACACAAGTGCGAAAAGTGGTTTTTCAACACTAACACAAGTGCGAAAAGTGGTTTTTCCACACTAATACAAGTGCAAAAGTGGTTTCCTCCACCAACACAAGTGTGAAAAGTGGTTTTTCAACACTAACACAAGTGCGAAAAGTGGTTTTTCAACACTAACACAAGTGCGAAAAGTGGTTTTTCAACACTATCACAAGTGCAAAAAGTGTTTTTTCCACACTAATACAAGTGCAAAAGTGGTTTCCTGCACCAACACAAGTGCGAAAAGTGGTTTTTCAACACTAACACAAGTGCGAAAAGTGGTTTTTCAACACTAACACAAGTGCGAAAAGTGGTTTTTCAACACTAACACAAGTGCGAAAAGTGGTTTTTCCACACTAATACAAGTGCAAAAGTGGTTTCCTGCACCAACACAAGTGCGAAAAGTGGTTTTTCAACACTAACGCAAGTGCGAAAAGTGGTTTTTCAACACTATCACAAGTGCAATAAGTGTTTTTTCCACAATAATACAAGTGCAGAAGTGGTTTTTCAACACTAACACAAGTGCGAAAAGTGGTTTTTCAACACTAACACAAGTGCGAAAAGTGGTTTTTCAACACTAACACAAGTGCGAAACGTGGTTTTTCCACACTCATACAAGTGCAAAAGTGGTTTCCTGCACCAACACAAGTGCAAAAAGTGGTTTTTCAACACTAACACAAGTGCGAAAAGTGGTTTTTCAACACTATCACAAGTGCAAAAAGTGTTTTTTCCACACTAATACAAGTGCAATAGTGGTTTTCTGCACCAACACAAGTGTGAAAAGTGGTTTTTCAACACTAACACAAGTGCGAAAAGTGGTTTTTCAACACTAACACAGGTGCGAAAAGTGGTTTTTCCACACTAATACAAGTTCAAAAGTGGTTTCCTGCACCAACACAAGTGCGAAAAGTGGTTTTTCAACACTGACACAAGTGCGAAAAGTGGTTTTTCAACACTATCACAAGTGCAAAAAGTGTTTTTTCCACACTAATACAAGTGCAAAATTGGTTTTCTGCACCAACACGAGTGCGAAAAGTTGTTTTTCAACACTAACACAAGTGCGAAAAGTGGTTTTTCAACACTAACACAAGTGCGAAAAGTGGTTTTGCCACACTAATACAAGTGCAAAAGTGGTTTCCTGCACCAACACAAGTGCGAAAAGTGGTTTTTCAACACTAACACAAGTGCGAAAAGTGGTTTTTCAACACTAACACAAGTGCGAAAAGTGGTTTTTCCACACTAATACAAGTGCAAAAGTGGTTTCCTCCACCAACACAAGTGTGAAAAGTGGTTTTTCAACACTAACACAAGTGCGAAAAGTGGTTTTTCAACACTAACACAAGTGCGAAAAGTGGTTTTTCAACACTATCACAAGTGCAAAAAGTGTTTTTTCCACACTAATACAAGTACAAAAGTGGTTTCCTGCACCAACACAAGTGCGAAAAGTGGTTTTTCAACACTAACACAAGTGCGAAAAGTGGTTTTTCAACACTAACACAAGTGCGAAAAGTGGTTTTTCAACACTAACACAAGTGCGAAAAGTGGTTTTTCCACACTAATACAAGTGCAAAAGTGGTTTCCTGCACCAACACAAGTGCGAAAAGTGGTTTTTCAACACTAACGCAAGTGCGAAAAGTGGTTTTTCAACACTATCACAAGTGCAATAAGCGTTTTTTCCACAATAATACAAGTGCAGAAGTGGTTTTTCAACACTAACACAAGTGCGAAAAGTGGTTTTTCAACACTAACACAAGTGCGAAAAGTGGTTTTTCAACACTAACACAAGTGCGAAACGTGGTTTTTCCACACTCATACAAGTGCAAAAGTGGTTTCCTGCACCAACACAAGTGCGAAAAGTGGTTTTTCAACACTAACACAAGTGCGAAAAGTGGTTTTTCAACACTATCACAAGTGCAAAAAGTGTTTTTTCCACACTAATGCAAGTGCAATAGTGGTTTTCTGCACCAACACAAGTGTGAAAAGTGGTTTTTCAACACTAACACAAGTGCGAAAAGTGGTTTTTCAACACTAACACAGGTGCGAAAAGTGGTTTTTCCACACTAATACAAGTTCAAAAGTGGTTTCCTGCACCAACACAAGTGCGAAAAGTGGTTTTTCAACACTGACACAAGTGCGAAAAGTGGTTTTTCAACACTATCACAAGTGCAAAAAGTGTTTTTTCCACACTAATACAAGTGCAAAATTGGTTTTCTGCACCAACACGAGTGCGAAAAGTTGTTTTTCAACACTAACACAAGTGCGAAAAGTGGTTTTTCAACACTAACACAAGTGCGAAAAGTGGTTTTGCCACACTAATACAAGTGCAAAAGTGGTTTCCTGCACCAACACAAGTGTGAAAAGTGGTTTTTCAACACTAACACAAGTGCGAAAAGTGGTTTTTCAACACTAACACAAGTGCGAAAAGTGGTTTTTCCACACTAATACAAGTGCAAAAGTGGTTTCCTCCACCAACACAAGTGTGAAAAGTGGTTTTTCAACACTAACACAAGTGCGAAAAGTGGTTTTTCAACACTAACACAAGTGCGAAAAGTGGTTTTTCAACACTATCACAAGTGCAAAAAGTGTTTTTTCCACACTAATACAAGTGCAAAAGTGGTTTCCTGCACCAACACAAGTGCGAAAAGTGGTTTTTCAACACTAACACAAGTGCGAAAAGTGGTTTTTCAACACTAACACAAGTGCGAAAAGTGGTTTTTCAACACTAACACAAGTGCGAAAAGTGGTTTTTCCACACTAATACAAGTGCAAAAGTGGTTTCCTGCACCAACACAAGTGCGAAAAGTGGTTTTTCAACACTAACGCAAGTGCGAAAAGTGGTTTTTCAACACTATCACAAGTGCAATAAGTGTTTTTTCCACAATAATACAAGTGCAGAAGTGGTTTTTCAACACTAACACAAGTGCGAAAAGTGGTTTTTCAACACTAACACAAGTGCGAAAAGTGGTTTTTCAACACTAACACAAGTGCGAAACGTGGTTTTTCCACACTCATACAAGTGCAAAAGTGGTTTCCTGCACCAACACAAGTGCGAAAAGTGGTTTTTCAACACTAACACAAGTGCGAAAAGTGGTTTTTCAACACTATCACAAGTGCAAAAAGTGTTTTTTCCACACTAATACAAGTGCAATAGTGGTTTTCTGCACCAACACAAGTGTGAAAAGTGGTTTTTCAACACTAACACAAGTGCAAAAAGTGGTTTTTCAACACTAACACAGGTGCGAAAAGTGGTTTTTCCACACTAATACAAGTGCAAAAGTGGTTTCCTGCACCAACACAAGTGCGAAAAGTGGTTTTTCAACACTAACGCAAGTGCGAAAAGTGGTTTTTCAACACTATCACAAGTGCAATAAGTGTTTTTTCCACAATAATACAAGTGCAGAAGTGGTTTTTCAACACTAACACAAGTGCGAAAAGTGGTTTTTCAACACTAACACAAGTGCGAAAAGTGGTTTTTCAACACTAACACAAGTGCGAAACGTGGTTTTTCCACACTCATACAAGTGCAAAAGTGGTTTCCTGCACCAACACAAGTGCGAAAAGTGGTTTTTCAACACTAACACAAGTGCGAAAAGTGGTTTTTCAACACTATCACAAGTGCAAAAAGTGTTTTTTCCACACTAATACAAGTGCAATAGTGGTTTTCTGCACCAACACAAGTGCGAAAAGTGGATTTTCAACACTAACACAAGCGCGAAAAGTGGTTTTTCAACACTATCACAAGTGCAAAAAGTGTTTTTTCCACACTAATACAAGTGCAAAAGTGGTTTCCTGCACCAATACAAGTGCGAAAAGTGGTTTCCTTCGCTAACACATGTGCGAAAAGTGGGTTTTCAACACTATCACAAGTGCAAAAAGTGGTTTTTCCACACTAATACAAGTGCAAAAGTGGTTTCCTGCACCAACACAAGTGCGAAAAGTGGTTTTTCAACACTAACACAAGTGCGAAAAGTGGTTTTTCAACACTAACACAAGTGCGAAAAGTGGTTTTTCCACACTAATACAAGTGCAAAAGTGGTTTCCTGCACCAACACAAGTGTGAAAAGTGGTTTTTCAACACTAACACAAGTGCGAAAAGTGGTTTTTCAACACTAACACAAGTGCGAAAAGTGGTTTTTCAACACTATCACAAGTGCAAAAAGTGTTTTTTCCACACTAATACAAGTGCAAAAGTGGTTTCCTGCACCAACACAAGTGCGAAGTGGTTTTTCAACACTAACACAAGTGCGAAAAGTGGTTTTTCAACACCAACACAAGTTCGAAAAGTGGTTTTTCAACACTAACACAAGTGCGAAAAGTGGTTTTTCCACACTGATACAAGTGCAAAAGTGGTTTCCTGCACCAACACAAGTGCGAAAAGTGGTTTTCAACACTAACACAAGTGCGAAAAGTGGTTTTTCAACACTATCACAAGTGCAAAAAGTGTTTTTGCCACACTAATACAAGTGCAAAAGTGGTTTCCTGCACCAACACAAGTGCGAAAAGTGGTTTTTCAACACTAACACAAGTGTGAAAAGTGGTTTTTCCACACTAATACAAGTGCAAAAGTGGTTTCCTGCACCAACACAAGTGCGAAAAGTGGTTTTTCAACACTAACGCAAGTGCGAAAAGTGGTTTTTCAACACTATCACAAGTGCAATAAGTGTTTTTTCCACAATAATACAAGTGCAGAAGTGGTTTTTCAACACTAACACAAGTGCAAA
>NW_027619838.1:0-29000 GCF_964187855.1 Myxine glutinosa
TTTCCTGCACCAACACAAGTGCGAAAAGTGGTTTTTCAACACCAACACAAGTGCGAAAAGTGGTTTTTCAACACTAACACAAGTGCGAAAAGTGGTTTTTCCACACTAATACAAGTGCAAAAGTGGTTTCCTGCACCAACACAACTGCGAAAAGTGGTTTTTCAACACTATCACAAGTGCAAAAAGTGTTTTTTTCACACTAATACAAGTGCAAAAGTGGTTTCCTGCACCAACACAAGTGCAAAAAGTGTTTTTTCCACACTAATACAAGTGCAAAAGTGGTTTCCTGCACCAACACAAGTGCGAAAAGTGGTTTTTCAACACTAACACAAGTGCGAAAAGTGGTTTTTCAACACTAACACAAGTGCGAAAAGTGGTTTTTCCACACTAATACAAGTGCAAAAGTGGTTTACTGAACCAACACAAGTGCGAAAAGTGGTTTTTTCAACACTAACACAAGTGCGAAAAGTGGTTTTTCAACACTAACACAAGTGCGAAAAGAGTTTTTTCCACACTAATACAAGTGCAAAAGTGGTTTCCTGCACCAACACAAGTGCGAAAAGTGGTTTTTCAACACTAACACAAGTGCGAAAAGTGGTTTTTCAACACTATCACAAGTGCAAAAAGAGTTTTTTCCACACTAATACAATTGCAAAAGTGGTTTCCTGCACCAACACAAGTGCGAAAAGTGGTTTTTCAACACTAACACAAGTGCGAAAAGTGGTTTTTCAACACGGACACAAGTGCGAAAAATGGTTTTTCCACACTAATACAAGTGCAAAAGTGGTTTACTGAACCAACACAAGTGCAAAAAGTGGTTTTTCAACACTAACACAAGTGCGAAAAGTGGTTTTTCAACACTAACACAAGTGCGAAAAGTGGTTTTTCAACACTATCACAAGTGCAAAAAGAGTTTTTTCCACACTAATACAAGTGCAAAAGTGGTTTCCTGCACCAACACAAGTGCGAAATGTGGTTTTTCAACACTAACACAAGGGCGAAAAGTGGTTTTTCAACACTAACAGAAGTGCGAAAAGTGGTTTTTCCACACTAATACAAGTGCAAAAGTGGTTTCCTGCACCAACACATGTGTGAAAAGTGGTTTTTCAACACTAACACAAGTGCGAAAAGTGGTTTTTCAACACTATCACAAGTGCAAAAAGTGTTTTTTCCACACTCGTACAAGTGCAAAAGTGGTTTCCTGCACCAACACAAGTGCGAAAAGTGGTTTTTCAACACTAACACAAGTGCGAAAAGTGGTTTTTCAACACGAACACAAGTGCGAAAAGTGGTTTTGCCACACTAATACAAATGCAAAAGTGGTTTTTCAACACTATCACAAGTGCGAAAAGTGGTTTATCCACACTAATACAAGTGCAAAAGTGGTTTCCTGCACCAACACAAGTGCGAAAAGTGGTTTCCTACACCAACACAAGTGCGAAAAGTGGTTTTGCCACACAAATACAAGTGTGAGAAGTGGTTTGCTACACCAACACAAGTGCGAAAAGTGGGTTTTCAACACAAACACAAGTGCGAAAAGTGGTTTCCTACACAAACACAAGTGCGAAAAGTGGGTTTTCAACACTAACACAAGAGCGAAATGTGGTTTCCTACACCAACACAAGTGCGAAAAGTGGTTTTTCCACACTAATACAAGTGCGAAAAGTGGTTTTCTCCACCAACACGAGTGCGAAAAGTGGTTTTTCAACACCAACACAAGTGCGAAAAGTGGTTTTTCAACACTAACACAAGTGCGAAAAGTGGTTTTTCCACACTAATACAAGTGCAAAAGTGGTTTCCTGCACCAACACAACTGCGAAAAGTGGTTTTTCAACACTATCACAAGTGCGAAAAGTGGTTTTTCAACACCAACACAAGTGCGAAATGTGGTTTTTCAACACTAACACAAGTGCGAAAAGTGGTTTTTCAACGCTAACAGAAGTGCGAAGTGGTTTTTCCACACTAATACAAGTGCAAAAGTGGTTTCCTGCACCAACACATGTGCGAAAAGTGGTTTTTCAACACTAACACAAGTGCGAAAAGTGGTTTTGCCACACTAATACAAGTGCAAAAGTGGTTTCCTACACCAACACCAGTGCGAAAGGTGGTTTTGCCACATAATACAAGTGCGAGAAGTGGTTTGCTACACCAACACAAGTGCGAAAAGTGGGTTTTCAACACTAACACAAGTGCGAAGTGGTTTCCTTCAACAACACAAGTGCGAAAAGTGTTTATTCAACACTAACACAAGTGCGAAAAGTGGTTTCCTACACCAACACGAGTGCGAAAAGTGCTTTTTCAACACAAACACAAGTGCGAAAAGTGGTTTCCTACACCAACACAAGTGCGAAAAGTATTTTTCCACACTAATACAAGTGCGAAAAGTGGTTTCCTACACCAACACAAGTGCGAAAAGTGGTTTTGCCACACAAATACAAGTGTGAGAAGTGGTTTGCTACACCAACACAAGTGCGAAAAGTGGGTTTTCAACACAAACACAAGTGCGAAAAGTGGTTTCCTACACAAACACAAGTGCGAAAAGTGGTTTTTCAACACTAACACAAGTGCAAAAAGTGTTTTTTCCACACTAATACAAGTGCAAAAGTGGTTTCCTGCACCAACACAAGTGCGAAAAGTGGTTTTTCAACACTAACATAAGTGCGAAAAGTGGTTTTTCAACACTAACACAAGTGCGAAAAGTGGTTTTTCCACACTAATACAAGTGCAAAAGTGGTTTCCTGCACCAACACAAGTGCGAAAAGTGGTTTTTTAACACTAACACAGGTGCGAAAAGTGGTTTTTCAACACTATCACAAGTGCAAAAAGTGTTTTTTCCACACTAATACAAGTGCAAAAGTGGTTTCCTGCACCAACACAAGTGCGAAAAGTGGTTTTTCAACACCAACACAAGTGCGAAAAGTGGTTTTTCAACACTAACACAAGTGCGAAAAGTGGTTTTTCCACACTAATACAAGTGCAAAAGTGGTTTCCTGCACCAACACAACTGCGAAAAGTGGTTTTTCAACACTATCACAAGTGCAAAAAGTGTTTTTTTCACACTAATACAAGTGCAAAAGTGGTTTCCTGCACCAACACAAGTGCGAAAAGTGATTTTTCAACACTAACACAAGTGCGAAAAGTGGTTTTTCAACACTAACACAAGTGCAAAAAGTGTTTTTTCCACACTAATACAAGTGCAAAAGTGGTTTCCTGCACCAACACAAGTGCGAAAAGTGGTTTTTCAACACTAACACAAGTGCGAAAAGTGGTTTTTCAACACTAACACAAGTGCGAAAAGTGGTTTTTCCACACTAATACAAGTGCAAAAGTGGTTTACTGAACCAACACAAGTGCGAAAAGTGGTTTTTCAACACTAACACAAGTGCGAAAAGTGGTTTTTCAACACTAACACAAGTGCGAAAAGAGTTTTTTCCACACTAATACAAGTGCAAAAGTGGTTTCCCGCACCAACACAAGTGCGAAAAGTGGTTTTTCAACACTAACACAAGTGCGAAAAGTGGTTTTTCAACACTAACACAAGTGCGAAAAGTGGTTTTTCCACACTAATACAAGTGCAAAAGTGGTTTCCTGCACCAACACAAGTGCGAAAAGTGGTTTTTCAACACTAACACAAGTGCGAAAAGTGGTTTTTCAACACTATCACAAGTGCAAAAAGAATTTTTCCACACTAATACAATTGCAAAAGTGGTTTCCTGCACCAACACAAGTGCGAAAAGTGGTTTTTCAACACTAACACAAGTGCGAAAAGTGGTTTTTCAACACGGACACAAGTGCGAAAAATGGTTTTTCCACACTAATACAAGTGCAAAAGTGGTTTACTGAACCAACACAAGTGCAAAAAGTGGTTTTTCAACACTAACACAAGTGCGAAAAGTGGTTTTTCAACACTAACACAAGTGCGAAAAGTGGTTTTTCAACACTATCACAAGTGCAAAAAGAGTTTTTTCCACACTAATACAAGTGCAAAAGTGGTTTCCTGCACCAACACAAGTGCGAAATGTGGTTTTTCAACACTAACACAAGGGCGAAAAGTGGTTTTTCAACACTAACAGAAGTGCGAAAAGTGGTTTTTTCCACACTAATACAAGTGCAAAAGTGGTTTCCTGCACCAACACAAGTGCGAAAAGTGGTTTTTCAACACTAACACAAGTGCGAAAAGTGGTTTTTCAACACGAACACAAGTGCGAAAAGTGGTTTTGCCACACTAATACAAGTGCAAAAGTGGTTTTTCAACACTATCACAAGTGCGAAAAGTGGTTTATCCACACTAATACAAGTGCAAAAGTGGTTTCCTGCACCAACACAAGTGCGAAAAGTGGTTTTTCAACACTATCACAAGTGCAAAAAGAGTATTTTCCACACTAACACAAGTGCGAAAAGTGGTTTTCAACACTAACACAAGTGCGAAAAGTGGTTTTTCAACAGTAACATAAGTGCGAAAAGTGGTTTTTCCACACTAATACAAGTGCAAAAGTGGTTTCCTGCACCAACACAAGTGCGAAAAGTGGTTTTTTCAACACTAACACAAGTGCGAAAAGTGGTTTTTCAACACTATCACAAGTGCAAAAAGTGTTTTTTCCACACTAATACAAGTGCAAAAGTGGTTTCCTGCACCAACACAAGTGCGAAAAGTGGTTTTTCAACACTAACACAAGTGCGAAAAGTGGTTTTTCAACACTAATACAAGTGCGAAAAGTGGTTTTTCAACATGAACACAAGTGCGAAAAGTGGTTTTGCCACACTAATACAAGTGCAAAAGTGGTTTCCTGCACCAACACAAGTGCGAAAAGTGGTTTTTCAACACTAACACAAGTGCGAGAAGTGGTTTTTCAACACTATCACAAGTGCAAAAAGAGTATTTTCCACACTAATACAAGTGCAAAAGTGGTTTCCTGCACCAACACAAGTGCGAAAAGTGGTTTTTTCAACACTAACACAAGTGCGAAAAGTGGTTTTTCAACACTATCACAAGTGCAAAAAGTGTTTTTTCCACACTAATACAAGTGAAAAAGTGGTTTCCTGCACCAACACAAGTGCGAAAAGTGGTTTTTCAACACTAACAAGTGTGAAAAGTGGTTTTTCAACACTAATACAAGTGCGAAAAGTGGTTTTTCAACACTAACACAAGTGCAAAAAGTGTTTTTTCCACACTAATACAAGTGCAAAAGTGGTTTCCTGCACCAACACAAGTGCGAAAAGTGGTTTTTCAACACTAACATAAGTGCGAAAAGTGGTTTTTCAACACTAACACAAGTGCGAAAAGTGGTTTTTCCACACTAATACAAGTGCAAAAGTGGTTTCCTGCACCAACACAAGTGCGAAAAGTGGTTTTTTAACACTAACACAGGTGCGAAAAGTGGTTTTTCAACACTATCACAAGTGCAAAAAGTGTTTTTTCCACACTAATACAAGTGCAAAAGTGGTTTCCTGCACCAACACAAGTGCGAAAAGTGGTTTTTCAACACCAACACAAGTGCGAAAAGTGGTTTTTCAACACTAACACAAGTGCGAAAAGTGGTTTTTCCACACTAATACAAGTGCAAAAGTGGTTTCCTGCACCAACACAACTGCGAAAAGTGGTTTTTCAACACTATCACAAGTGCAAAAAGTGTTTTTTTCACACTAATACAAGTGCAAAAGTGGTTTCCTGCACCAACACAAGTGCGAAAAGTGATTTTTCAACACTAACACAAGTGCGAAAAGTGGTTTTTCAACACTAACACAAGTGCAAAAAGTGTTTTTTCCACACTAATACAAGTGCAAAAGTGGTTTCCTGCACCAACACAAGTGCGAAAAGTGGTTTTTCAACACTAACACAAGTGCGAAAAGTGGTTTTTCAACACTAACACAAGTGCGAAAAGTGGTTTTTCCACACTAATACAAGTGCAAAAGTGGTTTACTGAACCAACACAAGTGCGAAAAGTGGTTTTTCAACACTAACACAAGTGCGAAAAGTGGTTTTTCAACACTAACACAAGTGCGAAAAGTGTTTTTTCCACACTAATACAAGTGCAAAAGTGGATTCCCACACCAACACAAGTGCGAAAAGTGGTTTTTCAACACTAACACAAGTGCGAAAAGTGGTTTTTCCACACTAATACAAGTGCAAAAGTGGTTTCCTGCACCAACACAAGTGCGAAAAGTGGTTTTTCAACACTAACACAAGTGCGAAAAGTGGTTTTTCAACACTATCACAAGTGCAAAAAGAGTTTTTTCCACACTAATACAATTGCAAAAGTGGTTTCCTGCACCAACACAAGTGCGAAAAGTGGTTTTTCAACACTAACACAAGTGCGAAAAGTGGTTTTTCAACACGGACACAAGTGCGAAAAGTGGTTTTGCCACACTAATACAAGTGCAAAAGTGGTTTCCTGCACAAACACAAGTGCGAAAAGTGGTTTTTCAACACTAACACAAGTGCGAAAAGTGGTTTTTCAACACTATCACAAGTGCAAAAAGAGTTTTTTCCACACTAATACAAGTGCAAAAGTGGTTTCCTGCACCAACACAAGTGCGAAATGTGGTTTTTCAACGCTAACAGAAGTGCGAAGTGGTTTTTCCACACTAATACAAGTGCAAAAGTGGTTTCCTGCACCAACACATGTGCGAAAAGTGGTTTTTCAACACTAACACAAGTGCGAAAAGTGGTTTTGCCACACTAATACAAGTGCAAAAGTGGTTTCCTACACCAACACCAGTGCGAAAGGTGGTTTTGCCACATAATACAAGTGCGAAAAGTGGTTTCCTACACAAACACAAGTGCGAAAAGTGGTTTTTCAACACTAACACAAGTGCAAAAAGTGTTTTTTCCACACTAATACAAGTGCAAAAGTGGTTTCCTGCACCAACACAAGTGCGAAAAGTGGTTTTTCAACACTAACATAAGTGCGAAAAGTGGTTTTTCAACACTAACACAAGTGCGAAAAGTGGTTTTTCCACACTAATACAAGTGCAAAAGTGGTTTCCTGCACCAACACAAGTGCGAAAAGTGGTTTTTTAACACTAACACAGGTGCGAAAAGTGGTTTTTCAACACTATCACAAGTGCAAAAAGTGTTTTTTCCACACTAATACAAGTGCAAAAGTGGTTTCCTGCACCAACACAAGTGCGAAAAGTGGTTTTTCAACACCAACACAAGTGCGAAAAGTGGTTTTTCAACACTAACACAAGTGCGAAAAGTGGTTTTTCCACACTAATAAAAGTGCAAAAGTGGTTTCCTGCACCAACACAACTGCGAAAAGTGGTTTTTCAACACTATCACAAGTGCAAAAAGTGTTTTTTTCACACTAATACAAGTGCAAAAGTGGTTTCCTGCACCAACACAAGTGCAAAAAGTGTTTTTTCCACACTAATACAAGTGCAAAAGTGGTTTCCTGCACCAACACAAGTGCGAAAAGTGGTTTTTCAACACTAACACAAGTGCGAAAAGTGGTTTTTCAATACTAACACAAGTGCGAAAAGTGGTTTTTCCACACTAATACAAGTGCAAAAGTGGTTTACTGAACCAACACAAGTGCGAAAAGTGGTTTTTCAACACTAACACAAGTGCGAAAAGTGGTTTTTCAACACTAACACAAGTGCGAAAAGAGTTTTTTCCACACTAATACAAGTGCAAAAGTGGTTTCCTGCACCAACACAAGTGCGAAAAGTGGTTTTTCAACACTAACACAAGTGCGAAAAGTGGTTTTTCAACACTATCACAAGTGCAAAAAGAGTTTTTTCCACACTAATACAATTGCAAAAGTGGTTTCCTGCACCAACACAAGTGCGAAAAGTGGTTTTTCAACACTAACACAAGTGCGAAAAGTGGTTTTTCAACACGGACACAAGTGCGAAAAATGGTTTTTCCACACTAATACAAGTGCAAAAGTGGTTTACTGAACCAACACAAGTGCAAAAAGTGGTTTTTCAACACTAACACAAGTGCGAAAAGTGGTTTTTCAACACTAACACAAGTGCGAAAAGTGGTTTTTCAACACTATCACAAGTGCAAAAAGAGTTTTTTCCACACTAATACAAGTGCAAAAGTGGTTTCCTGCACCAACACAAGTGCGAAATGTGGTTTTTCAACACTAACACAAGGGCGAAAAGTGGTTTTTCAACACTAACAGAAGTGCGAAAAGTGGTTTTTCCACACTAATACAAGTGCAAAAGTGGTTTCCTGCACCAACACATGTGCGAAAAGTGGTTTTTCAACACTAACACAAGTGCGAAAAGTGGTTTTTCAACACTATCACAAGTGCAAAAAGTGTTTTTTCCACACTAGTACAAGTGCAAAAGTGGTTTCCTGCACCAACACAAGTGCGAAAAGTGGTTTTTCAACACTAACACAAGGGCGAAAAGTGGTTTTTCAACACTAACAGAAGTGCGAAAAGTGGTTTTTCCACACTAATACAAGTGCAAAAGTGGTTTCCTGCACCAACACATGTGCGAAAAGTGGTTTTTCAACACTAACACAAGTGCGAAAAGTGGTTTTTCAACACTATCACAAGTGCAAAAAGTGTTTTTTCCACACTAGTACAAGTGCAAAAGTGGTTTCCTGCACCAACACAAGTGCGAAAAGTGGTTTTTCAACACTAACACAAGTGCGAAAAGTGGTTTTGCCACACTAATACAAGTGCAAAAGTGGTTTTTCAACACTATCACAAGTGCGAAAAGTGGTTTATCCACACTAATACAAGTGCAAAAGTGGTTTCCTGCACCAACACAAGTGCGAAAAGTGGTTTCCTACACCAACACAAGTGCGAAAAGTGGTTTTGCCACACAAATACAAGTGTGAGAAGTGGTTTGCTACACCAACACAAGTGCGAAAAGTGGGTTTTCAACACAAACACAAGTGCGAAAAGTGGTTTCCTACACAAACACAAGTGCGAAAAGTGGGTTTTCAACACTAACACAAGAGCGAAATGTGGTTTCCTACACCAACACAAGTGCGAAAAGTGGTTTTTCCACACTAATACAAGTGCGAAAAGTGGTTTTCTCCACCAACACGAGCGCGAAAAGTGGTTTTTCAACACCAACACAAGTGCGAAAAGTGGTTTTTCAACACTAACACAAGTGCGAAAAGTGGTTTTTCCACACTAATACAAGTGCAAAAGTGGTTTCCTGCACCAACACAACTGCGAAAAGTGGTTTTTCAACACTATCACAAGTGCAAAAAGTGTTTTTTTCACACTAATACAAGTGCAAAAGTGGTTTCCTGCACCAACACAAGTGCGAAAAGTGATTTTTCAACACTAACACAAGTGCGAAAAGTGGTTTTTCAACACTAACACAAGTGCAAAAAGTGTTTTTTCCACACTAATACAAGTGCAAAAGTGGTTTCCTGCACCAACAGAAGTGCGAAAAGTGGTTTTTCAACACTAACACAAGTGCGAAAAGTGGTTTTTCAACACTAACACAAGTGCGAAAAGTGTTTTTTCCACACTAATACAAGTGCAAAAGTGGTTTCCCACACCAACACAAGTGCGAAAAGTGGTTTTTCAACACTAACACAAGTGCGAAAAGTGGTTTTTCAACACTAACACAAGTGCGAAAAGTGGTTTTTCCACACTAATACAAGTGCAAAAGTGGTTTCCTGCACCAACACAAGTGCGAAAAGTGGTTTTTCAACACTAACACAAGTGCGAAAAGTGGTTTTTCAACACTATCACAAGTGCAAAAAGAGTTTTTTCCACACTAATACAATTGCAAAAGTGGTTTCCTGCACCAACACAAGTGCGAAAAGTGGTTTTTCAACACTAACACAAGTGCGAAAAGTGGTTTTTCAACACGGGCACAAGTGCGAAAAGTGGTTTTGCCACACTAATACAAGTGCAAAAGTGGTTTCCTGCACAAACACAAGTGCGAAAAGTGGTTTTTCAACACTAACACAAGTGCGAAAAGTGGTTTTTCAACACTATCACAAGTGCAAAAAGAGTTTTTTCCACACTAATACAAGTGCAAAAGTGGTTTCCTGCACCAACACAAGTGCGAAATGTGGTTTTTCAACACTAACACAAGTGCGAAAAGTGGTTTTTCAACGCTAACAGAAGTGCGAAGTGGTTTTTCCACACTAATACAAGTGCAAAAGTGGTTTCCTGCACCAACACATGTGCGAAAAGTGGTTTTTCAACACTAACACAAGTGCGAAAAGTGGTTTTGCCACACTAATACAAGTGCAAAAGTGGTTTCCTACACCAACACCAGTGCGAAAGGTGGTTTTGCCACATAATACAAGTGCGAGAAGTGGTTTGCTACACCAACACAAGTGCGAAAAGTGGGTTTTCAACACTAACACAAGTGCGAAGTGGTTTCCTTCAACAACACAAGTGCGAAAAGTGTTTATTCAACACTAACACAAGTGCGAAAAGTGGTTTCCTACACCAACACAAGTGCGAAAAGTGCTTTTTCAACACAAACACAAGTGCGAAAAGTGGTTTCCTACACCAACACAAGTGCGAAAAGTATTTTTCCACACTAATACAAGTGCGAAAAGTGGTTTCCTACACCAACACAAGTGCGAAAAGTGGTTTTGCCACACAAATACAAGTGTGAGAAGTGGTTTGCTACACCAACACAAGTGCGAAAAGTGGGTTTTCAACACAAACACAAGTGCGAAAAGTGGTTTCCTACACAAACACAAGTGCGAAAAGTGGGTTTTCCACACTAATACAAGTGCGAAAAGTGGTTTTCTCCACCAACACGAGTGCGAAAAGTGGATTTTCAACACTAACACAAGTGCGAAAAGTGTTTTTTCCACACTAATACAAGTGCGAAAAGTAGTTTCCTTCACCTACACAAGTGCGAAAAGTGGGTTTTCAAAACTAACACAAGTGCGAAAAGTGGTTTCCTACACCAACACAAGTGCGAAAAGTGATTTTTCAACCCCAACACAAGTGTAAAAAGTGGTTTTTTCCACACTAATACAAGTGCGAAAAGTGGTTTTACAACACTAACACAAGTGCGAAAAGTGGTTTTTCCACACTAATACAAGTGCGAAAAGTGGTTTCCTACACCAACACAAGTGCGAAAAGTAGTTTTGCCACACTCATACAAGTGCGAGAAGTGGTTTGCTACACCAACACAAGTGCGAAAAGTGGGTTTTCAACACAAACACAAGTGCGAAAAGTGGTTTCCTACACCAACACAAGTGCAAAAAGTGGGTTTTCAACATTAACACAAGTGCGAAAAGTGGTTTCCTACACCGCCAGTTTTCCAAATATTTTCGGCTTCTTTAGGAAGCTCGATGAAGCATTTTATGTAGCAATCCTTATCTCGCACACACGATGTACTTTAGTACCCTGAATACCGCTGTTTCCTGGGGTTTTTATACATGCACGTCAAGCATTCTGGGCAGGATTACGTCATTTTGAAAGTCGCATATTGTAAAGAGTGAAATGACAAAAACTTGATTAAATAAACCTCTTGTGATATTCAAAAACATTTAATATAATAATGGATTGATTTCGCCTTTGATTAAACCTCATTGATTGCATCTTTGACAGACTTCAAAAGAAAGTTTGTTACATTTTTTTTACCAATGACATATTCTGCATCTGAAACACCATTATGGTAAATTTGGTTATGCAATAAACAAAAATTGGTTCAAGAACAAATCTAAATATTACACCAATTATAAGGAATTTGAAAAGATCGAGGAATGACAAAATGGTCGAAGACAGATTTCTTTTGACTGATCCCATGTAAGTTCCAGTGCATGGATTTTAAATTCGATTTTCTGATCCAAGTTCATCCTTGCTCAGAGAGTTCATATATGATAGACTGACAAAGCAGAAAGCATCATGGAACACAGCTTTGGATTTTCAGATGAAATACAGGGTGTTTCAAAAAGATGGACCCAATTTCAAAGCAGTATATTTCACGATGGGAACATGTTACAATTACACAAAAAGTTACAAATGGTTTAATGAGTTATCAAGTTTTACTAACCATTTTATAAATGCTCTATGTGCCCTCCACCTGCTGCAAGGACAACATCGAGACGATAGTTGAATTCGTCCCAAACGTCTCTCAGTGACTTCTTTCACTGAAGTCACCGCTGCCGTGATTCTGTTTTTGAGGTCATCCAGATTAGTCGCTAATGGTGGCACAAAAACACGGTCTTTGACGTATCCCCACAAGAAAAAGTCACAGGGAGTAATGCCTGGGGATCTTGGGGGCCAAGAGTGTAGCGCCAAGTCTTGGGGTCCCATGCGACCTATCCAGCGTTGAGGCAGTGTGTCATTTAGAAAACGTCGAACCTGCAGGTGCCAATGTGGCGGTGCTCCGTCTTGCTGAAAAATGAAGTCATCGGAATCTTCATTAAGTTGTGGAAAGAGCCAGTTCTGCAGCATTTCGAGATAGGTTTGCCCCGTAACTGTTTTTCCCTCGAAAAAGAAAGGGCCATAAACCTTTATTTGAGAAACGGCACAAAACACGTTCACTTTCGGGGAATCACGCTCATGCTCCACAGTTTCGTGTGGATTCTCTAGTCCCCATATGCGCACATTGTGACGGTTAACTTTACCGTTTAGATGAAACGTTGCTTCATCACTAAAAATCAAATGCGGGAAGAAGCTGTCGTCTTCCATGTTCTGTAACATCGCATCACTAAATTCTACACGCTTTCCCTTGTCATCTGTACGGAGATCCTTTTTTTTTTCTTTTTTTTTTGTATACAGAATCGAGGCTCTTCAAAGAGCTAACATTTATTTCACAAACAAATCAACCAGACAAACAAAATATATGAAAAGAGGGAGCGGAAGACAAGATGGGGAGAGAAGGGGAAGCACACAAACACAACATTTGAGAGCAGGGAGATGTGTGGGAGGGAGACGGCTTGGGGGAAGAAGGCGTGGGAA
Source organism: Myxine glutinosa (assembly GCF_964187855.1). Classification (NCBI taxonomy): domain Eukaryota; kingdom Metazoa; phylum Chordata; class Myxini; order Myxiniformes; family Myxinidae; genus Myxine; species Myxine glutinosa. Next base: position 12,864 of record NW_027619838.1, read on the forward strand.
GGGGGGGGGGGGTGGGGGCGGGAGAATTCTCAAGCACAAGGACACAAAGGACTACCAGGACAGAAGTTCGTATTTCTAAAAAGTGGATTTGGGGTGAAATTAGCGGGGGAAGAAAAGATCAAGGTTTTGGATGGGGGAAGATAAAAGATGGTGGTGGACAGCTGTTTTAAAGACCTGGAGGGTGGAGTGGGATTGAAGAGAGTGAGGGAGTTTGTTCCAGAGGCAGGAGAAAAGAGGAATGAAGGAGTGAAGGTGAGCAGAGAGTCTTGATTTTGGCAGTTTAACCATAGGTGGGTTGCAGGCAGATCGTGTGCGACCTGTAGGAATATTTGGGGGACAGAGCCCAGAGAGAGCCTGGGGGCAAGGCCAGAGAGGAGTCGGTAGAAGATGGAAAGACCACCAACCTGCCTGCGGTGAGTGAGTGAAAGGCCCTTGGAGTTAGCTTCATCGCGGGAGATTCCAATGATTCTGAACGCTTTGGTTTCAACAGCGTGAAGACGAGCTAGGTGTGAGGCAGGAGCACCAGCCCAGAGCGGAGAGCAGTATTCCATTGAGCTGCGGATGAAAGCCTTGTATGTGGTGAGCTCAGGTGTGCCAAGGAAGGACTTCGCACGACGGAGGATGCCCAGTCTGCGACTGGCTTTGGAGGCCAGATTTGAAATGTGGTTTTCCCAGGAAAGATCGTGGCAGATGGTGGTGAACAGCTGTTTTAAAGACCTGGAGGGAGAAATGGGATTGAAGAGAGTGAGGGAGTTCCTTCCAGAGGTGGTATTGCACACAACCATCGACAAATCTATCGATATATTTTCCCCGCTCGCCACCACGGAACCTCTCCTCTCCGGAAACAGTTTGATGTCATCACAACACCAACATTTCTATAATTATTTATTTTGGTTACCTCTGAGACCAAGACACATGGTTCACGTGTGAACCAAAATGTACAAAGATTCTCTTCTCCCTTGGCTGGCTTCTGACAGACTGCTGCAAAGGCCACCCCTCTGAACGATCGTTAAAATTTGTCTTTATCTTTCGTGTGCAATCTGACATTGTCCAACGGGGTCACGGTTGTAGCCGGAAGCCGGCAGGGTGAGACCAGTATCGACACCTAGTTTTGTTTGAGGAAGAGCAGGGGATATTGGTGTTGGGCTTTGGTTTTGGAATCATAAATGGCAACAATGAAACCGAAACTTTTTATTTTATTTTGCCTGGTTGAGTTGAAGTGGTATTTAAATTTTACCTGAAGGTGATATTTCTCACTTCATTTGAACAAAATTCACAATTATTGGAGGGGGCTTTTGCTACTTGTCATCCCTCAAAATCATCATCATTCAACATAGGCATAAGCACACGGTCACCTCCTCAAATTATACAACACCTGAACCACAACACCTGCTTTCGACACAACCAGTTTTTCCAGAGCTTCCGCTTTAAGTTCAGTGATATTGGACCTTGACCAGTCTCGGATGTTGTCAACACAACGCATCTTTGGTCGGCCTACCGAACGACCACATCCCTCCGGAAAACCATCCACGGTAGCTGCTGCCAATCCACCATGCCGAATCACATGGCCCAGCCATGCCTGCCTTGCGCTCCATCACATTGCTTCTCATTGCCATACACCGATCATCTCTATTAGACTCTCGTTTGTAACACGGTCGTGCCACTTGATGTTTAGCAAGTATCCCCAGATGGTTTGGCCAAAGCAGTCTAACCGCCTACTGTCATCTCGTTCTAATGTTTAAAAAGTGGTAAAAACATTTATCTCGTTTTCTTTTGTGCATTTCTTCAAGCATTCCTGTCTTCCCTTCTATGTCCATCCCTTTATTTTGAAACTTTAGAACTATCTGGTGTTCCTTATCACCCCTTGCTCACATTTATGTTAAAATTCACTCTGAAAATATTGTTACGTTTGTGGGGGTAGGTAATGAAATACCTTGGTGAAGTCAGGATTGTGTAAATTAGCATGGACCGTGATGCAAAGAACAATCCCAACCTCGATGTAACTAAATAGGGAATCTGTATAGAATAAGATCGTATATGTGTCTCCATACGAGGGGTGTAGCTATGCTAATTAAAGAGGGCTTAAGGATAATCCCCAGTGTGTAATTGCCCCTGTGATTTGTCCCTTATGTTTTATTTCATCAAAAAGGGCCGCCATTACAACAACAATTACAACAACGGCCATCGCACCGTCATGCTAACAGTATAACCGGGCACTACGATCGGGCAAGTAAACCCCGCCCCACGACCGCAGATGTCATCCAAACATTCCCGAAGGACAGCTAAACTCTGCCTCCAAGGACTTGTAAAGGATAAACCACGCCCCGAGCTTCGTGACTGGTTCAGGAGCCATGGGATGATGCAATGGGACGTCAGGATTGGCCAGGGAGTGACGTAAGCGAGGGACAAAGGAGGATGTACCCTACCCCCTCGCGCTCTCGGTCCTGGGCTACGTGGCAAGAGGGCGCATTTTTTGGCTCTGTGTTGGACTTCGTGGCAGGGGGTCACGCGACTCGTGTGCGCTCTTGGAAATAGACTGAGCAAGAGAGATTTGGGGCAGTCGCCATCACGAGAAGTACCTCACATCGAGGAGTGCGCCTCCGCGCCAGTTTGTGCGCTTCCTGCGCAGTGGTTCGGAGGCGACAAACGCCAAGCCCCTTCGTTGAGACCAGAGTTAAGTGCTGGCTGGCAGAAACGTCATTTTTACTTTCGTTTTCCCCTTGTTTGTATACGAGTCCGAGTGGAGACGTCTCAAATTAGGAAATAGTTTTTACCTCGCATCCATTTTAATTGCTTCATAATTATTTTCATTAAATCCTTTACTTTTGCATTTCATTCTTGTATTGTGGATTTTGATTGTCCCATATTTGTTTGTGGGTCGAGTAATAAAATCCCCATGGCGGCCATCCGATCAGATAAGGTTTCGGGCCTTTCCCGTGCACGCCAAAGGTAATCGCGCCAAGTTTTGAAATACGCCACGGAGTTGAAGCAACGTTCGGCTATCTGTCCAAGCTGGTTTTCATCGGCTGTGGACTTGACAATTTATTTCAATCTTACCTTGCTCTGCAACATAATTTTCATCATTTAAACGATAAAGTTGAGATTTCAAAATGCTTAACCATAAGTGTTGCATTCTTGGATGCAAATCATACTCGCAAAAATATAGGAGATACAAAGAATATCCGTGGATGAGACGGATGTTGAGTTCCTATAATTTCATGTTTTCAAGCGCGTGGCCATAGTCTTTCTATAAAACGTGCACACGCACAAACACGTCTGCTTTTAGAAATAGATGGAAAAATCTCGTATAAGTTATCATGGCCCCGGAACCAAACAAACAATATATTTATAACAGCCCTCCTAGTCTTCCCCAGGGAAACCTCCCTGATAAATCCAGCTGCCACATAAATATAGCTTGCACAAGCTTTGTGCATTTTCATGTCAAAGATGTCCTTCACTGAAGAGTTTGGTGCAGTGCCATGTTCACAGGAACACTCATAAGGTTCAGTCCATTCACTAGTCGCGATCCATTGGGGGTTTGTGCAGCACACACCCGGCCGATCGGGCCCTGCATCGGCCTACATGGTTGGGAGTTTGCAGTACGAGCATCTGTCCTTTTGGCGAGCTGAAAAAGTTCTCCAAATCTTTCATCAATCGGCACAGCTCTTTCTCTGAGGTAGTTTTCCAAATATTTTCGGCTTCTTTAGGAAGCTCGATGAAGCATTTTACAAAGCAATCCTTATCTCGCACACGATGTACTTTGGTACCCTGAATACCACTGTTTCCTGGGGATTTTACACGTGCACGTCAAGCATTCTGGGCAGGATTACATCATTTTGAAAGTCACATATTGCAAAGAGTGAAATGACAAAAACCTGATTAAATAAACCTCTTGTGATACTCAAAAACATTTAATATAATAATGGATTGATTTCGCCTTTGATTAAACCTCATTGATTGCATCTTTGACAGACTTCAAAAGAAAGTTTGTTACATTTTTTTTACCCATGACATATTCTGCATCTGAAACACCATTATGGTAAATTTGGTTATGCAATAAACAAAAATTGGTTCGGGAACAAATCTAAACATTACAGCAATTATAAGGAATTTGAAAAGATCGAGGAATGACATAATGGTCGAAGACAGATTTCTTTTGACTGATCCCGTGTAAGTTCCAGTGCATGGATTTTAAATTCGATTTTCTGATCCAAGTTCATCCTTGCTCAGAGAGTTTATATATGATAGACTGACAAAGCAGAAAGCATCATGGAACACAGCTTTGGATTTTCAGATGAAATATTTTGAAGTATCTTGCTCATCATGAAGTCATAAACCCCTACTTTAAATTCTATCTAACCTGCCATGTTTATGATTGTAAAATATTTGTCTATCATCACTTGTGTTCATATTTCTTTTGCAGAAGTCGAAGATACGGAAAAAATCTGAAATTGTATCTCCATGAAAGGTCTGTTCCAGAACTGCCAAAGTTGTGGCCAACAACCATTCGTACATTTCCACCAATGGGCTATTCACAAGCGTAGACTCGACTACTTTGCAACCAACGCACCATGAACACCCTTGGTTCAAATGCAGTAGTTTCGCCAAAGATTAACTTGTCTAGGTGATGGAAGCAGTGGTACAGAAAATAAAGTAGATATTGTTGGAATAGTTGAAGTTTAGTCGGCCATTTTGAAGGGTTCATTTTCAAGGCCAGGTCTGCTGATCCATGGCCCTTGTATTATTGAGTGTACATGTTATTGTGTGGGATAATTTGGATAAATTGTTTGAAGTAAAGAAACTGTTGGTCATTGGAAACAAACGATAGCACGATATATCAATCTGCATCCGGGTACTTTGTGACGAGGCCTTATCTGAATGTTACATGGGTCGACATCAAGCCAAGCCTCAATTATAAATACCGTATTGCTTTTCTATTTCTAAAGTTTTAAAACTTGGGGAAGTAATTTAAAACAGATTTTTTTTAATACACTTTGTGAATACTTTTCAGCTTTTTGAAACTGACTGCGGAGTACTGTAACTTTTATAATTACCGTGTTCAAAGGTTCAACAAAACCGAATTTGGTTGCATTTTCATCATTGGCTGCAAGCGTGTTCCGAAATGCAAGATGGCTCATTCCTGTCTAATGAGCATTGTGAACCTTTCTATGCATGGTGAAATGATAACGGCTCAAGTGGATGTATGTGCAATAGTTTGTGTTTTTCAGATGGAGTAGCAATTACTCCCTTCCTTAACCACCATTAAATGGACTTGTAAATGTACTGCTTGTTTGATTCAATACTTTTGGTTATCGACGTACAAGCAGCTCCATAATCTAAAGGGTTTCAATAAAAGATTGCAGTATTTTACTTTTACAAATCGCTATCTATCATATCCATCGTGGGCAAGGACGTGCTTGAAAACATGTTGGTTGTGTAACGGAATCTGTCTTTATGGATATTGTATAGATAAACAGTATGTAACTTTGAAGGGAGCATGGCACGGGTGATGATGTCCAATCCCTCCAGTCGAACTTTTAGAAGTAGCTCTGCAGTGGCTCTCCAAGGATGATCTCCAGCTGTCGGACAACTTTCTGGCACTGTTGTTCCACTTCCTCACTGTCATCTGCAAACATTTCAGACACTGAGCAGTGCTCTGGCAACAGGAATGAATGCGCAATATGAAAAAGGTGAGCTTCAAAACAAAATTATAATTGCCGACGTTTGGTTTATTTTATCTCGAAGATCCGAAGATCATGAAATATTTGAAACAAATGTCCTCAATCTAAAAGGTCAATATTGTGTCCACAACCCTTCGCTCTCTGTATCCACCTCAATAAGTCGAATCCCAACTGCTCCTGGACTCTGTCTTTTGCAACTGAGATGGTGCTGAAGTTTCTTTCAGTCCTCGACTGATTCTGCAACTGCATCCGACGGCATCAGCTCACACATCCAAAATACTCTCTCTCTCTGTGTCTCTGCCCTTTTCACTCTGTTATCTTTCATCTGTTTGGAAATCAGCCAACAACACTGCATTACATTAAAATGTGCAAAAACGGATCCAATTGACTACAGATCTATCGGCTTAATTGCAATCCACCACCACAGTTAATATGAAAACCCTCCTTTTTGCCAACAACCTCATCTCATGTCACCAATTTCGATTCAGCCCTGACCACTCCACCTTAAACATGCTGCTTCTACTCACCCAACAATGGATGGAAGCCCTCAATATCAGACATGATGAGATTTACCTAACCGAGTTGATGGGTCTATCACTTTCCCATTGCAGACTGGTTGGTGGTTTCTGTCTTTTATGGCCTTCTTCTGGTTTTGCATTCTTTCCTGCTGGGCTTAAAGACAGGTGATCATCTGTTCAACACCCATCAACTCTCTCCTTCCCCTTCATTTGTCCATGTCTCCCTCGCTTTTGTCCCTCAACCCTGCTGTTGGTGTTTCTACCCTCAATTTCCTTTCCTATATCCTAATCCATTCTGTTCTAGCTCTTCCATGAGCTTTGATGATGTTGGGGCCCATGTACATTGTACATACAAGTATATTGAAATTTAAATGGTTGTAGAAAGAGCTGTATATGAAGTAATCAGCTGAAAACTTCCTTGCCAGTCTCATCTGGGAGAGTAAATCAAATTAATGTCTTGTGGAAGGAAAAACATGCAGACTTGAAATGGAAAATGAAGAAAAACGTGGTTTCAAATTGAGTCACGTGTCCCGGTGTGTACGATTAACTTGATCGCTGCGATTCGAATGACCTGGTTAGGACAACATACAAAGGCACTACAAACGAGAGACTATGCACGGCGCTGAAGGGTTTAGGTCCGATAATTTAACCACATGGTGGTCTTCATTGAGGAGAGTACTGGGCTAAACACTCTTGAACTGGAAGTGTGTGTGAAGGACAGCAGGAGGGAGGGGTGGGTGGGATTTGGAGATTCAACAACCGCAGAAAAATAATTTGGAAGATTGTTCCTAAAAGCCCTGATCAGACAGAGTATTGAGGATGTCATGTCGATGAACATTTCTGATTTTGAAGTGTGCGAGAGTATCTCGGCAATACAAACCTTCCATAAGCTCAGCCAGGTATGGGACAGCTTCAGGCAGCAGAGGCATGTAATCTTCACGAAGTCGTGAGGCCAATTCTAAAAGCTGTATAAGTGCAGCAAACCGCACCTGCACCAGGATGTGGCAAACATAGTGAGCATGGTAAAGTCACAGGTAAATGGAAGTTAAATATGAACTCTTATGAAATATGTACACCCAGGTAATGCCAAACCACTATCGGGTAATAGAAAGTACAGAAAAGTAAAGGCAGAGATAAAATATGAAAGTTACTTTTTATTTATTTATTACCTTCACCGAAGGTGGATGGAGGTTATATGCTTTCACCCTGTCTGTGAACAGGATATTTCAGAAAGTTGTGGAAGGATTCAGACAATTTGGTGAAGATGCTGGGTATGTGACACAGATGAAATGATTCGATTTTGGTGAAGATGAGGATCCGGATCCAAAAATATATTAAAGTAATACTTCATCACTGAGAGGGCAAAAAACGATATATATATATATATATATATATATATATATATATATATATATATATATATATATATATATATATACATATATATATATATATACATATATACATATATATATATACATATATATATATATATATATATATATATATATATACACAAAGAATTAAGTTAAGCACCCCTACACAAAGAATTAAGTTAAGCACCCCCTAATCCTGTCCTGAACCTGAACCCCCTCGAGCACGTTTGGGACATGTTGGGACGACAAATTGCGAAGATGGTCCCTCCAATAGCCAATCTGGATGAATTGGAACGTGCATTACATCGGGAATGGAACAACCTGCCACAGCAACGCATACGACGGCTTACAGGGTCTATGAGACGTAGGGTTGAGTCAGTGATCCGATCACGTGGGTCCTACACACGTTATTGACGCAAAGATCGCTAGAGGTCTTCTCAGAACAATGACTGTACATTAGAAAACATAAACGTCATCCACACTGTCCGTGATGGACCTATAGCTCCATACTTAAATTGAGGTGAAAATATGCCTAAAATTCCCAAAAAATTTCACCTTAAATTATTCAGAATAAAATATTGAAAACGGCATGATTGTTATGTTTTTATGTGACCATAATATCACTTCTCCAGAAAATATAGCAATATCATGGGTATATTACACTGTTTTGACGACAACAAACTTGTAATGTGCGAGGTTGTAAAAAAACGGGGGGGGTGCTTAACTTAATTCTTTGTGTATATATAGCACGACATCTCAAAAAGTTGTGGACAGATTCGGACGAAACTTTGCAGACAGGATGGGTGTGTGACAAGAAAGAACTGATTCAATTTTGGTGAAGTTTCACTTCCAGAACGGTCAAAAAAATTTTTTTTAACCTATTCTTCATCATTGAGTGATGGGGCTAAAACAGATATATAGCACAATATCCGAGAGGGTTGTGGACAGATTCGGACGAAACGTGGTGGACTGGTTGGGTGTGTGACAAAGATGAATCGATTCGATTTTGGTGAAGATGCGATTCCAGATCCGGATAAGAGAGTTTTTAAAATTCTTCAGTGATTCTTCAACAATGAGTGATAAGGCCAAAATGATAAATAACATTTCAAAAAGTTGCGGACGACTTATGACAAAACTTGGTGGATGAGTTGGTTCGGTGACAAGAACAAGCCGATTAGATTTTGGTTCAAATCCCAACTCATTCACCAAGTTTTGTCAAAAGTAGTCCATAACTTTTTTGAAATATAATGCTATATGTCGTTTTTGGCCGTATCACTCAATGGTGAAGAATCACTTTAAAAATAATAAATTCTCATATCTGGATTCGGATATTCGCCAAAATCTTATCGATTCGGCTTCGTCACACACCCAACCTGTCCACCAAGTTTTGGCCGAATCCGTCCATAACTTTTTGAGATATCGTGCTATATATCGTTTTTAGCCCGATCAATGAATGATGAATCACTTTAAAAAATTCTCTGATCCGGATCTGGATTCAAATCTTCACTAAAATTGAATCAATTATGCCTCGTCACACACCCAACCTGTCCGCCAAGTTTTGTCCGAATTCATCCAAAACTTTAGATATCCTGTTCACAAACAGGGGTGAAAACATAGCCTCCATCTACCTTCGGCGGTGGAGGTAAAGATGGTTAATAAAATAATCAAGTGTGTCTGTGGTAGATTAGAAGGAGGGTACCTGAGACGCAGTATGATGCATTTTAAAGAGTATCTGCTGATGCAGAGGTTTCATGGCAGAGTTGTCGGCAAGAGAGATGGCAAACTGTACAATACAAGGCACGAGCAGATCCGTGACGCGTGTGTGATAGATCGCCTCTCCGCCCAGCATGTTTGCCAGCTGTGTGATGGGACACAAAGATTATCATTTTACCTTCGTACAAAAACTTTGGGCCAATTGATTGATTTATGTCAGACCTCAAGGACTTCACAGTAATGACCATACTGTGGACAAAACCTGCAAAACAAAATATATATTCTTGACCTCTGTCAACTTTTGCCTCCTCGGTCTTTCGGGGATATAGGACCTCCATTTAAGCACGAGCGAATTGGCTTAAAAAATCTGGGAACAGGCCGATTGGGAAATGCACATTTAACGCACTATTAAAAAATTAACTCCAACACCGCTTGTCCATGTCACCTTCCACCACGGTTATATCATACTGAGCTGTTTCGTCACACAGTCACAGATTAGTTAACCCTAATATGTGGCCATCCAAAAATTATGTAATGCTATTTTTATTTACAAAATCTGACACCCACATCTCCTGTAATGCGAGACCAGACACCCCGGAAGATATTACGTAACACATTAAGCACCCCCCCACCCCCACCCCGCACACCTCCACCCCTCACCCCGCACCTGAACAAATCAGACACCACAAACCCACCAGGCAGGGTATAATCAGCAGAGGCGTATATAGGCCTAATGTCTTAGGCCTACTAGAAAGCCAAAATGGTGGCAATATTATTTCCATGGTGGGTGGAGTCAAGCGCAAATGTGTGGGGCCGCTGTCCCACCACTGGGTGCACATTTCAAAAAAATCAACACCACCACCACCACCACCACCACCACCACCAACAACGCAGAGCTCTTGTAGACATGCGACACGTCACAGGTAAAAATTGTGGGGATAGCAACTGGGCAGGATGCACCCACAACCACATGCATAGGTGTGTACAGGCTCGAGCAGCTGAGCTCCGAGACCGGACAAAACTGGGAGCACCGGGACTCGAGCAGCTAAAAATGCCAAACTGAACCGCTTACTTCAGATACAGGTGCAATATTTAATATGAAATAGGCAAAGCCTAGAAAAGAACGAAACCCTTCAGCATTACCCTTTAGAACCCTCGAATTACCCTATAGAATCCATTAGAATTACCCTTTGGAACTCCTCAAAATTAAACATGGTGGGTTAGAAAGGTTCTTAATTTTTAACGGACAGATAGAAGGAAGGACATAGCCAAATATTGAAGTGGCTTCACTGCTTAAAACTGATCTTACTCCTCTCTCTACATATGCGCTGGGGACAAGATTCCATACAATTTGACAAATTCAGAGCCAAAGTACTGCTAAACTGCAGGTTCGCGTTCAAAATATAACGTTCAACTGAAATGAAGTTGTTCCTCGATCATAAACTGCAATTTGGAGACAGGCAGACAACGTGAACGAATTGCTTAACCCCACCTTTCACCTCATGCGTGCGGGATAATAAACCTGTGGACAAACCTGGTCGATAAGGGAAACCGTGAGGGTGTCTGAACGCTCTTTTGTGATGAAGTGCTGCGTGTCGTGCAGAAAAATGGAAAGGAGACACGAGAGCAGCGAGTCCAGCAAAAGGCAGGATTCGGATTCAGACAAAGGATTGTTCTCATCTGATTGGCAGGCAAAAGACAACAAAAGACCAAGTTAATGGGGAAGTTCAACCAATGGATTCCAGATCAGTGTGAAATTGTTTTATGACCAAAGCACTTTTGAAACACCTTTGATAAAATACACATGCTAAAATGGAGAGAAAATTGGTTCTGTTGTACTCTACCAAGGAAACAAAACGGAATTAGAAACTGGACATGGAACACCATCACGATACTGGAACTTCTGGAAATGGGCATTCGGGATTATTTTATGATTTCATTGAACAAGCTGACACGTGCACGGACAGACCACACACCACATGCACAAACTGACAAACGCATAGTGTAAATTTTTTAAAAGAAATCACCAATTCCACTTGTCTCTCCAATGTATGCATTTCACAGGTCACGACTCAAATATACACAATTTGTATATGATGTGGAAGAGGAGGAGTAGGAAGGGCAGGAGCAGCAGGAGGAAGAGGGGGTGAAGAAGAAGAAGAAGAAGAAGAAGACGAAGAAGAAGACAAAGAAGAAGAAGAAGAAGAAGAGGTGATTAAAGGTTTATATATATGTTCGGTCAAAAACATATTTTCACACCCTCATATATTACATCCATCCATTCATATGAAATCACCATTAAACATGCCTGTTTACTACTACATAACTATCAGTAGGAAAAAAAGTGAAAGAAAACAAACCATTCAAAATCAAAATTTTAAGCGAATTCGTGGGAATAAATACACCAGCTGAGGACGCCTGGCATATTTATACTATTTTATTGTAATTCATCGACATATATTCTATTCCTTTGGCACGTCTCAAGCAAATTCAGGCAAGAGATGCATGGCCTTACCAGTGTCCGTGTGGCACAGCCAAGCGAGCATGGAAGCCGCGGGCTGCACTAGATGTCCGGCGAAGAGAGAGAAAAGTCCACGGAGGCGATTGGCAAGGCAGGCCGCGAGGCGCCAGAACGTGATCAACCGATGTCGTGGGGCACCTTCACCAGCCGCCCAGTCAAAGAGCTGCACAGGAAGAGCAAGGGAACAGCAAACGAGGAAGGAACAGCAAGTTAAAAAATGTTTGTAAAAGTGGGTGTAATCAGATGAAGAACAACACGTGAAGTTACGCAGACATGGATAATTACCACCGCCACCAAAGGTGGATGGAGGTTATGTTTTCACCCCTGCCTGTCTGTCTGTTTGTTTGTGAACAAGATATCTCAAAAAGGTGTGGACGGATTTTGACAAAACTTGGTGGAGAGGTTGGGTGTGTGACAAGGAAGAATTGATTCGATTTTGGTGAAGATCTAGATCCGGATCCAGCTAGTAGAATTTTTTAAAGTGATTCTTCACCATTGAGTGATGGGGCTAAAACTGATATATAGCACGATATCTCAAAACGTTGTGGACGGATTTTGACGAAACTTGGTGGAGAAGTTGTATGTGTGACAAGCACGATTTGATCCGATTTTGGTGAAGATCTGAATATGAATTCGGATACGAGTATTATTGAATTTTTAAGTGATTCTTCACCATTGAGAGATCGGGCGAAAAGCGATAAATAACATGATATTTGAAAAAGTTATGGACGAGTTATGACTAAACTTTGCGGACAAGTTGGTTAGGTGAAGAGAACAAGCCGATTCGATTTTGGTTCAGGTCCGAATCCAGATCTGGCCTATCAGTGGGATACAAAACGTAAGCTGTTTAGCCTGGTGGTGGTATGCGCTCTACCGAGTGCCCTTCTAGTTCAGAACTGAGACATATGGAGAGGCACAAACAAGCAAATGCAGAGAGATCTAGGAACGAATATTTGCGCAAGGCCATTGATATGATTAAAACTGTAAAACAAGAAAAATTGTGAGGACAAAGGATCTACCAACCTTAAAGAAAATTGGTCTGAAGGTCATTTCTGACAGCTTCATGACTAAGGCGACGAGGCTGTCAATCACACGACCCTCAATCTCGCCAACTCTTTCCAACGGATCCTGCAGATGTAAGGTGACAGAAGGTAATCAAAGTATTACCGAGAACAAAAAATATTGCTTTGGTTCTGCGAACCAGCACTCTCCAAAGCAACGACACCCAACATACAGTTTACACGTTGGTTATTTCATTATTAAACATTTAGATACTCTCCCTTCTGTGCCGTGGGTTTCGTGGGTCAATATGTGTTGTGTCGGATTATCTAGGGATTTTCTCACTTTATTTATTCCTCTTTAAAACAAAATGCTGTCCCCATCGAACCACCATGGAGGAAGTGCAGCTCATTTGAATATCACGCCAGAACAGGGTTCAAATCCCACACCAATTCCCAATGGTCGCCACCACTATAGGCAGCCGCATCGACCACCATTAACAGCTATTAACCTCCCAACCATCTCCACAACACCATACCATACCATAACTACCCTCCTCCACAAGAAGAAACAACAACCCAACTCGCACATTTATTAACGACCATGCTCAACCACCCCCACTCAATCTCGATTGCTTAAACACCATCCCACAGATTCAGACCTTCACTACATAACCACTACCAACGCCCACAACCCTGCATTTACCTTCAAAACAGTCAACAACTGCGGCATTGTACGAGGGAGGAATGAACATGGACGCACCTTGTACCCCCATCTTCAAAACCCCGCTAACATAAAGTGCAAGAGTGCACTAACCGCCCCATAACTTCATATAAATAGCCACGACTCTGATTGCCTGCCATACCATTTGGGTTCCTAGCGCACATTCGCGCCATAAACGCGCAGCAAAATACGGCCGGCCCATGTTAAGTGCGGAGCTACGAGCCGTGGCCATGCCCAACATCAATGAAGACGAAGTGCGTGTAGCAAACTGGCAGCGAGGATATCAGCAAGAGGTCTGGCTGGGCCAATGAGCTTGCTACAACCCAGCCAAACGGGGCGGCACGTAAACCAAATTTTCAGTATCAGGGTAAGCATGCACTACCCCACCCAACCCACGTTCCCTCCCACTCATCCTCCCCCAACCCCAACCCCCCCCCCCCCCCCCCCCGTGCGTTTTGGTTTCCTCTCGGGATATGGTGATAGGGGGATTGATGAACGCGGGAGGGATGGATTAGTTGGTGTGGTTTAAAGGGTCAGGAGTTAGTTAGGGTTAAGTTAGAGGGACTAAGAGGGGCTAGGGGTAGTGATAGGGAGTAAAGGGGCAGTTAAGAGTAGATGCTTTGACCATTGTTAACACAATGCCAGGTGTAAAGCAGAGCAATATTAACTTTGCTTTTGGCCCTCAAGCAAATATTTAATATGAGAAAACATGAACTGACATCATTCAAAATGAACAAGTGGAATAAAAAAAAAATCAAAATTATTTCTGTACAAAATGTCATTTGTTTCCAGTTACTCAGGTTTCAGTCAGCTGTGATCCATTACCTGTTTATGTGTGGAACGGTAGTTGAGGGCTTTGGTGAAGAATGATGAAAGGGTGGAAAGGTGGGCATTCAAATCCTCAGCACTGAGGCAGCTGATGTGTTCTTGAAGCAAAGACATGAGTGAGACCAAGCTCAGCTAGAAGAGAGATTAAACAGGCCATGTAAATAAATCGAGCATGGAAGAGGAAATTCTGCGCATCGAGCTTTTATCGATTACTTTTGTTATTAGAAGCGGCCTTGGAAAACACCATGGATAACTGTCTTAATACAGATATAACATCTCAACAAGGAAAACCCCCTTGGGGAGAGGGGGGGGGAGGCAAACTAAATCGCTGCAACCTCTAGTGTTTAGTTTGTTTTTTGCATTGCATTGCAGATCTGCAATTAGGCGTTAAAGATCAACGAGAATAAAAGTGATGCCCCAGTATTTTTCACATTATCCCACTACCTCATGGGCAGACTCAAGAAGACTGCCGTAGGCCTGGGAGACTGCAGGGATCAGGACACGTGGTGGGAGCTCGTGTGCCAGTGTGGTGCGCAGTTGCATCAACTGCTGCTGCACTTGAGATCCAAGTGAGCTGGAGAGTGGACATTCTCCAAGGACAGACACCTGGGCAACGAACGGAGAAGAGATGGAAGATTAGTGGGAAATAAATTGTGCTAAAACTTAAGATGTGAAACAGGGAATGAAAGCTAAAGGGCAAACGCCAATCTATTTATTATGCACATAGAAGAAAGGGAAGGAGGGTGTTTCAGCTATTACATATAAATGGTATGAATGAGTAAGGGAGGAAGGCAGAGGAAGGAGGTACAATGTATACAAATCAATATATTGTTGATTTGTATGCAAAAACAGTGCCTTCAGAAAGTATTCACACCCCTTGCCTTTTTTCACATTGGGTTGTTACAGCCTGAAGTTAAAAAGGAATGAATTTAAATTTTTGTCACTGATCTACACATAATACCCATAATGTCAGAGCAAAATTTTGTTTTTATAAATTTTAACAAAATAATTAAAGATAAAAAGCTGAAATGTCTCGCATCAGTAAGTATTCAACCCCTTTGCTGTGACACTTCAAATTGAGCTCAGGTGCATCCAATTTCCAATCATTCTTGAGACGTCTCCACAACTTGATTGGAATCCACCTGTGGCCAATTAAATTGATTGGACATAATTTAGAAAGAATGATGATGTCTAGTCTCCTCGGGCAATGCATGTTTGCCATCATATTGCCTTTCTATGGCTGGTACACACAAGAAAGTGTGTCTAAGTAATCCATCCTTCTCCGTCACTCTGCTGGCCGTTGGGGAATTCCCCCACTTCCGCCTGTGCTGTTGGAATCAACTGGGCTCTCATTCCCCAGGTGTGCAGAGCCATCTGCCATTTAAACTGCATGGCTGCGGACCATTACCCTGGTAAGGGGGGCTGACGTATAGAAAGGTGTGTTTCTACCTAAGGTCCCACAGATGACAGTGCATGTCAGAGCAGAAACTCTACATGAAGTCCAATGAACTGTCCATAGAACTCTGAGATAGAATTTTGAGAAGGCATAGATCTGGGAAGGGTATAAAAAATATTTCTAGAGTGTTGAAGGTTCCCAAGGGCACAGTGAGCTCCATCATTAGGAAATGGAAAGAATATGGAACTACCCAGACTCTTCCTAGAGCTGGCCATCTGACCAAACTGAGCAACAGGGCAAGAAGTATATTGGTCAGGGAGGTAACCGAGAACCCAATGACCACACTGACAGAACTACAGATATCCTTGGCCAATATGGGAGA
>NW_027619839.1:0-29000 GCF_964187855.1 Myxine glutinosa
GGTGCAGGAAACCACTTTTGCACTTGTATTAGTGTGGAAAAAACACTTTTTGCACTTGTGATAGTGTTGAAAAACCACGTTTCGCACTTGTGTTATTGTTGAAAAACCACTTTTCGCACTTGTGTTAGTGTTGAAAAACCACTTTTCGCACTTGTGTTAGTGTTGAAAAACCACTTTTCGCACTTGTGTTGGTACAGGAAACCACTTTTGCACTTGTATTAGTGTGGAAAAAACACTTTTCGCACTTGTGTTAGTGTTGAAAAACCACTTTTCGCACTTTTGTTAGTGTTGAAAACCACGTTTCGCACTTGTGTTGGTGCAGGAAACCACTTTTGCACTTGTATTAGTGTGGAAAAACCACTTTTCGCACTTGTGTTAGTGTTGAAAAACCACTTTTCGCACTTGTGTTAGTGTTGAAAAACCACTTTTCGCACTTGTGTTGGTGCAGGAAACCACTTTTGCACTTGTATTAGTGTGGAAAAACCACTTTTCGCACTTGTGTTAGTGTTGAAAAACCACTTTTCGCACTTGGGTTAGTGTTGAAAAAACACTTTTTGCACTTGTGATAGTGTTGAAAAACCACTTTTCGCACTTGTGTTAGTGTTGAAAAACCACTTTTCGCACTTGTGTTGGTGCAGGAAACCACTTTTGCACTTGTGTTAGTGTTGAAAAACCACTTTTCGCACTTATGTTGGTGCAGGAAACCACTTTTGCACTTGTATTAGTGTGGAAAAACCACTTTTCGCACTTGTGTTAGTGTTGAAAAACCACTTTTCGCACTTGTGTTAGTGTTGAAAAACCACTTTTCGCACTTGTGTTAGTGTTGAAAAACCACTTTTCGCACTTGTGTTGGTGCAGGAAACCACTTTTGCACTTGTATTAGTGTGGAAAAACCACTTTTCGCACTTGTGTTAGTGTTGAAAAACCACTTTTCGCACTTGGGTTAGTGTTGAAAAAACACTTTTTGCACTTGTGATAGTGTTGAAAAACCACTTTTCGCACTTGTGTTAGTGTTGAAAAACCACTTTTCGCACTTGTGTTGGTGCAGGAAACCACTTTTGCACTTGTGTTAGTGTTGAAAAACCACTTTTCGCACTTATGTTGGTGCAGGAAACCACTTTTGCACTTGTATTAGTGTGGAAAAACCACTTTTCGCACTTGTGTTAGTGTTGAAAAACCACTTTTCGCACTTGTGTTAGTGTTGAAAAACCACTTTTCGCACTTGTGTTAGTGTTGAAAAACCACTTTTCGCACTTGTGTTGGTGCAGGAAACCACTTTTGCACTTGTATTAGTGTGGAAAAACCACTTTTCGCACTTGTGTTAGTGTTGAAAAACCACTTTTCGTACTTGTGTTAGTGTTGAAAAACCACTTTTCGCACTTGTGTTAGGGTTGAAAAACCACTTTTCGCACTTGTGTTGGTGCAGGAAACCACTTTTGCACTTGTATTAGTGTGGAAAAAACACTTTTCGCACTTGTGTTAGTGTTGAAAAACCACTTTTCGCACTTTTGTTAGTGTTGATAAACCACTTTTCGCACTTGCGTTGGTGCAGGAAACCACTTTTGCACTTGTATTAGTGTGGAAAAACCACTTTTCGCACTTGTGGTGTTAGTGTTGAAAAACCACTTTTCGCACTTGTGTTAGTGTTGGAAAACCACTTTTCGCACTTGTGTTGGTGCAGGAAACCACTTTTGCACTTGTATTAGTGTGGAAAAACCACTTTTCGCACTTGTGTTAGTGTTGAAAAACCACTTTTCACACTTGTGTTAGTGTTGAAAAACCACTTTTCACACATGTTGGTGCAGGAAACCACTTTTGCACTTGTATTAGTGTGGAAAAAACACTTTTTGCACTTGTGATAGTGTTGAAAAACCACTTTTCGCACTTGTGTTAGTGTTGAAAAACCACTTTTCGCACTTGTGTTGGTGCAGGAAACCACTTTTGCACTTGTATTAGTGTGGAAAAACCACTTTTCGCGCTTGTGTTAGTGTTGAAAACCACTTTGCGCACTTGTGTTAGTATTGAAAAACCACTTTTCGCCCTCGTGTTAGTGTTGAAAAACCACTTTTCGCACTTGTGTTGGTGCAGGAAACCACTTTTGCACTTGTATTAGTGTGGAAAAAACACTTTTCGCACTTGTGTTAGTGTTGAAAAACCACTTTTCGCACTTGTGTTAGTGTTGAAAAACCACTTTTCGCACTTGCGTTGGTGCAGGAAACCACTTTTGCACTTGTATTAGTGTGGAAAAAACACTTTTTGGACTTGTGATAGTGTTGAAAAACCACGTTTCGCACTTGTGTTATTGTTGAAAAACCACTTTTCGCACTTGTGTTAGTGTTGAAAAACCACTTTTCGCACTTGTGTTAGTGTTGAAAAACCACTTTTCGCACTTGTGTTGGCACAGGAAACCACTTTTGCACTTGTATTAGTGTGGAAAAAACACTTTTCGCACTTGTGTTATTGTTGAAAAACCACTTTTCGCACTTGTGTTAGTATTGAAAAACCACTTTTCGCACTTGTGTTAGTGTTGAAAAACCACTTTTCGCACTTGTGTTAGTGTTGAAAAACCACTTTTCACACTTGTGTTGGCACAGGAAACCACTTTTGCACTTGTATTAGTGTGGAAAAAACACTTTTCGCACTTGTGTTATTGTTGAAAAACCACTTTTCGCACTTGTGTTAGTGTTGAAAAACCACGTTTCGCACTTGTGTTGGTGCAGGAAACCACTTTTGCACTTGTATTAGTGTGGAAAAACCATTTTTCGCACTTGTGTTAGTGTTGAAAAACCACTTTTCGCACTTGTGTTAGTGTTGAAAAACCACTTTTCGCACTTGTGTTAGTGTTGAAAAACCACTTTTCGCACTTGTGTTAGTGTTGAAAAACCACTTTTCGCACTTGTGTTGGTGCAGGAAACCACTTTTGCACTTATGTTAGTGTTGAAAAACCACTTTTCGCACTTATGTTGGTGCAGGAAACCACTTTTGCACTTGTATTAGTGTGGAAAAACCACTTTTCGCACTTGTGTTAGTGTTGAAAAACCACTTTTCGCACTTGTGTTAGTGTTGAAAAACCACGTTTCGCACTTGTGTTAGTGCAGGTGCAGGTTTCGCACCTGCACTGCAGGAAACCACTTTTGCACTTGTATTAGTGTGGAAAAACCACTTTTCGCACTTGTGTTAGTGTTGAAAAACAACTTTTCGCACTTGTGTTAGTGTTGAAAAACCACTTTTCGCACTTGTGTTAGTGTTGAAAAACCACTTTTCGCACTTGTGTTAGTGTTGAAAAACCACTTTTCGCACTTGTGTTGGTGCAGGAAACCACTTTTGCACTTGTATTAGTGTGGAAAAAACACTTTTCGCACATGTGTTAGTGTTGAAAAACCACTTTTTGCACTTGTGTTAGTGTTGAAAAAACACTTTTCGCACTTGTGTTGGTGCAGGAAACCACTTCTGCACTTGTATTAGTGTGGAAAAACCACTTTTCGCACTTGTGTTAGTGTTGAAAAACCACTTTTCGCACTTGTGTTAGTGTTGAAAAACCACTTTTCGCACTTGTGTTGGTGCAGGAAACCACTTTTGCACTTGTATTAGTGTGGAAAAAACACATTTCGCACTTGTGTTAGTGTTGAAAAACGACTTTTCGCACTTGTGTTGGTGCAGGAAACCACTTTTGCACTTGTATTAGTGTGGAAAAACACTTTTTGCACTTGTGATAGTGTTGAAAAACCACTTTTCGCACTTGTGTTGGTGCAGGAAACCACTTTTGCACTTGTATTAGTGTGGAAAAACCACTTTTCGCCCTTGTGTTAGTGTTGAAAACCACTTTTCGCACTTGTGTTAGTGTTGAAAAACCACTTTTCGCCCTTGTGTTAGTGTCGAAAAACCACTTTTCGCACTTGTGTTGGTGCAGGAAACCACTTTTGCACTTGTATTAGTGTGGGAAAAACACTTTTCGCACTTGTGTTAGTGTTGAAAAACCACTTTTCGCACTTGTGTTAGTATTGAAAAACCACTTTTCGCACTTGCGTTGGTGCAGGAAACCACTTTTGCACTTGTATTAGTGTGGAAAAAACACTTTTCGCACTTGTGTTATTGTTGAAAAACCACTTTTTGCACTTGTGTTAGTGTTGAAAAACCACATTTCGCACTTGTGTTGGTGCAGGAAACCACTTTTGCACTTGTATTAGTGTGGAAAAACCACTTTTCGCACTTGTGTTAGTGTTGAAAAACCACTTTTCGCACTTGTGTTGGTGCAGGAAACCACTTTTGCACTTGTATTAGTGTTGAAAAACCACTTTTCGCACTTGTGTTAGTGTTGAAAAACCACTTTTCGCACTTGTGTTGGTGCAGGAAACCACTTTTGCACTTGTATTAGTGTGGAAAAACCACTTTTCACACTTGTATTAGTGTTGAAAAACCACTTTTCGCACTTGTTTTAGTGTTGAAAAACCACTTTTCGCACTTGTGTTAGTGTTGAAAAACCACTTTTCGCACTTGTGTTGGTGCAGGAAACCACTTTTGCACTTGTATTAGTGTGGAAAAAACACTTTTCGCATTTGTGTTAGTGTTGAAAAACCACTTTTCGCACTTGTGTTAGTGTTGAAAAAACACTTTTCGCACTTGTGTTGGTGTAGGAAACCACTTTTGCACTTGTATTAGTGTGGAAAAACCATTTTTCGCACTTGTGTTAGTGTTGAAAAACCACTTTTCGCACTTGTGTTGGTGCAGGAAACCACTTTTGCACTTGTATTAGTGTGGAAAAAACACTTTTTGCACTTGTGATAGTGTTGAAAAACCACTTTTCGCACTTGTGTTAGTGTTGAAAAACCACTTTTCGCACTTGTGTTGGTGCAGGAAACCACTTTTGCACTTGTATTAGTGTGGAAAAAAACACATTTCGCACTTGTGTTAGTGTTGAAAAACCACTTTTCGCACTTGTGTTGGTGCAGGAAACCACTTTTGCACTTGTATTAGTGTGGAAAAAACACTTTTTGCACTTGTGATAGTGTTGAAAAACCACTTTTCGCACTTGTGTTAGTGTTGAAAAACCACTTTTCGCATTTGTGTTGGTGCAGGAAACCACTTTTGCACTTGTATTAGTGTGGAAAAAACACATTTCGCACTTGTGTTAGTGTTGAAAAACCACTTTTCGCACTTGTGTTAGTGTTGAAAAACCACTTTTCGCACTTGTGTTGGTGCAGGAAACCACTTTTGCACTTGTATTAGTGTGGAAAAAACACTTTTTGCACTTGTGATAGTGTTGAAAAACCACTTTTCGCACTTGTGTTAGTGTTGAAAAACCACTTTTCGCATTTGTGTTGGTGCAGGAAACCACTTTTGCACTTGTATTAGTGTGGAAAAAACACATTTCGCACTTGTGTTAGTGTTGAAACACCACTTTTCGCACTTGTGTTAATGTTGAAAAACCACTTTTCGCACTTGTGTTAGTGTTGAAAAACCACTTTTCGCACTTGTGTTGGTGCAGGAAACCACTTTTGGACTTGTATTAGTGTGGAAAAAACACATTTCGCACTTGTGTTAGTGTTGAAAAACCACTTTTCGCACTTGTGTTAGTGTTGAAAAACCACTTTTCGCACTTGTGTTGGTGCAGGAAACCACTTTTGGACTTGTATTAGTGTGGAAAAACCACTTTTCGCACTTGTGTTAGTGTTGAAAAACCACTTTTCGCACTTGTGTTGGCACAGGAAACCACTTTTGCACTTGTATTAGTGTTGAGAAACCACTTTTCGCACTTGTGTTGGTGCAGGAAACCACTTTTGCACTTGTATTAGTGTGGAAAAAACACTTTTCGCACTTGTGTTAGTGTTGAAAAACCACTTTTCGCACTTGTGTTAGTGTTGAAAAAACACTTTTCGCACTTGTGTTGGTGCAGGAAACCACTTTTGCACTTGTATTAGTGTGGAAAAAACACTTTTTGCACTTGTGATAGTGTTGAAAAACCACTTTTCGCACTTGTGTTAGTGTTGAAAAACCACTTTTCGCACTTGTGTTGGTGCAGGAAACCACTTTTGCACTTGTATTAGTGTGGAAAAACCACTTTTCGCACTTGTGTTAGTGTTGAAAACCACTTTTCGCACTTGTGTTGGTGTTGAAAACCACTTTTCGCACTTGTGTTATTGTTGAAAAACACTTTTCGCACTTGTGTTAGTGTTGAAAAACCACTTTTCGCACTAATGTTGGTGCAGGAAACCACTTTTGCACTTGTATTAGTGTGGAAAAAACACTTTTCGCACTTGTGTTAGTGTTGAAAAACCACTTTTCGCACTTGTGTTAGTGTTGAAAAACCACTTTTCGTACTTGTGTTGGTGCAGGAAACCACTTTTGCACTTGTATTAGTGTGGAAAAAACACTTTTTGCACTTGTGATAGTGTTGAAAAACCACTTTTCGCACTTGTGTTAGTGTTGAAAAACCACTTTTCGCACTTGTGTTGGTGCAGGAAACCACTTTTGCACTTGTATTAGTGTGGAAAAACCACTTTTCGCACTTGTGTTAGTGTTGAAAAACAACTTTTCGCACTTGTGTTAGTGTTGAAAAACCACTTTTCGCACTTGTGTTGGTGCAGGAAACCACTTTTGCACTTGTATTAGTGTGGAAAAACCACTTTTCGCACTTGTGTTAGTGTTGAAAAACCACTTTTCGCACTTGTGTTGGTGCAGGAAACCACTTTTGCACTTGTATTAGTGTGGAAAAACCACTTTTCGCACTTGTGTTAGTGTTGAAAAACCACTTTTCGCACTTGTGTTAGTGTTGAAAAACCACTTTTCGCACTTGTGTTGGTGCAGGAAACCACTTTTGCACTTGTATTAGTGTGGAAAAAACACTTTTCGCACATGTGTTAGTGTTGAAAAACCACTTTTTGCACTTGTGTTAGTGTTGAAAAAACACTTTTCGCACTTGTGTTGGTGCAGGAAACCACTTTTGCACTTGTATTAGTGTGGAAAAACCACTTTTCGCACTTGTGTTAGTGTTGAAAAACCACTTTTCGCACTTGCGTTAGTGTTGAAAAACCACTTTTCGCCCTTGTGTTACTGTCGAAAAACCACTTTTCGCACTTGTGTTGGTGCAGGAAACCACTTTTGCACTTGTATTAGTGTGGAAAAAACACTTTTCGCACTTGTGTTATTGTTGAAAAACCACTTTTCGCACTTGTGTTAGTGTTGAAAAACCACGTTTCGCACTTGTGTTGGTGCAGGAAACCACTTTTGCACTTGTATTAGTGTGGAAAAAACACTTTTCGCACTTGTGTTATTGTTGAAAAACCACTTTTCGCACTTGTGTTAGTGTTGAAAAACCACGTTTCGCACTTGTGTTGGTGCAGGAAACCACTTTTGCACTTGTATTAGTGTGGAAAAACCACTTTTCGCACTTGTGTTAGTGTTGAAAAACCACTTTTCGCACTTGTGTTGGTGCAGGAAACCACTTTTGCACTTGTATTAGTGTTGAAAAACCACTTTTCGCACTTGTGTTAGTGTTGAAAAACCACTTTTCGCACTTGTGTTGGTGCAGGAAACCACTTTTGCACTTATATTAGTGTGGAAAAACCACTTTTCACACTTGTATTAGTGTTGAAAAACAACTTTTCGCACTTGTTTTAGTGTTGAAAAACCACTTTTCGCACTTGTGTTAGTGTTGAAAAACCACTTTTCGCACTTGTGTTGGTGCAGGAAACCACTTTTGCACTTGTATTAGTGTGGAAAAAACACTTTTCGCATTTGTGTTAGTGTTGAAAAACCACTTTTCGCACTTGTGTTAGTGTTGAAAAAACACTTTTCGCACTTGTGTTGGTGTAGGAAACCACTTTTGCACTTGTATTAGTGTGGAAAAACCATTTTTCGCACTTGTGTTAGTGTTGAAAAACCACTTTTCGCACTTGTGTTGGTGCAGGAAACCACTTTTGCACTTGTATTAGTGTGGAAAAAACACTTTTTGCACTTGTGATAGTGTTGAAAAACCACTTTTCGCACTTGTGTTAGTGTTGAAAAACCACTTTTCGCACTTGTGTTGGTGCAGGAAACCACTTTTGCACTTGTATTAGTGTGGAAAAAACACATTTCGCACTTGTGTTAGTGTTGAAAAACCACTTTTCGCACTTGTGTTAGTGTTGAAAAACCACTTTTCGCACTTGTGTTAGTGTTGAAAAACCACTTTTCACACTTGTGTTGGTGCAGGAAACCACTTTTGCACTTGTATTACTGTGGAAAACCACTTTTCGCACTTGTGTTAGTGTTGAAAAACCACTTTTCGCACTTGTGTTGGCACAGGAAACCACTTTTGCAGTTGTATTAGTGTTGAGAAACCACTTTTCGCACTTGTGTTGGTGCAGGAAACCACTTTTGCACTTGTATTAGTGTGGAAAAAACACTTTTCGCACTTGTGTTAGTGTTGAAAAACCACTTTTCGCACTTGTGTTAGTGTTGAAAAAACACTTTTCGCATTTGTGTTGGTGCAGGAAACCACTTTTGCACTTGTATTAGTGTGGAAAAAACCACTTTTCGCACTTGTGTTAGTGTTGAAAAACCACTTTTCGCACTTGTGTTAGTGTTGAAAAACCACTTTTCGCACTTGTGTTGGTGCAGGAAACCACTTTTGCACTTGTATTAGTGTGGAAAAAACACTTTTTGCACTTGTGATAGTGTTGAAAAACCACTTTTCGCACTTGTGTTAGTGTTGAAAAACCACTTTTCGCACTTGTGTTGGTGCAGGAAACCACTTTTGCACTTGTATTAGTGTGGAAAAACTACTTTTCGCACTTGTGTTAGTGTTGAAAAACCACTTTTCGCACTTGTGTTAGTGTTGAAAAACCACTTTTCGCACTTGTGTTGGTGCAGGAAACCACTTTTGCACTTGTATTAGTGTGGAAAAAACACTTTTTGCACTTGTGATAGTGTTGAAAAACCACTTTTCGCACTTGTGTTAGTGTTGAAAAACCACTTTTCGCACTTGTGTTAGTGTTGAAAAACCACTTTTCGCACTTGTGTTGGTGCAGGAAACCACTGTTGCACTTGTATTAGTGTGGAAAAACCACTTTTCGCACTTGTGTTAGTGTTGAAAAACCACTTTTCGCCCTCGTGTTAGTGTTGAAAAACCACTTTTCGCACTTGTGTTGGTGCAGGAAACCACTTTTGCACTTGTATTAGTGTGGAAAAAACACTTTTCGCACTTGTGTTAGTGTTGAAAAACCACTTTTCGCACTTGTGTTCGTGTTGAAAAACCACGTTTCGCACTTGTGTTGGTGCAGGAAACCACTTTTGCACTTGTATTAGTGTGGAAAAACCACTTTTCGCACTTGTGTTAGTGTTGAAAAACCACTTTTCGCACTTGTGTTAGTGTTGAAAAACCACTTTTCGCACTTGTGTTAGTGTTGAAAAACCACTTTTCGCACTTGTGTTGGTGCAGGAAACCACTTTTGCACTTGTATTAGTGTGGAAAAAACACTTTTCGCACATGTGTTAGTGTTGAAAAACCACTTTTCGCACTTGTGTTGGTGCAGGAAACCACTTTTGCACTTGTATTAGTGTGGAAAAACCACTTTTCGCACTTATGTTAGTGTTGAAAACCACTTTTCGCACTTGTGTTAGTGTTGAAAAACCACTTTTCGCCCTCGTGTTAGTGTCGAAAAACCACTTTTCGCACTTGTGTTGGTGCAGGAAACCACTTTTGCACTTGTATTAGTGTGGAAAAAACACTTTTCGCACTTGTGTTAGTGTTGAAAAACCACTTTTCGCACTTGTGTTAGTATTGAAAAACCACTTTTCGCACTTGCGTTGGTGCAGGAAACCACTTTTGCACTTGTATTAGTGTGGAAAAAACACTTTTCGCACTTGTGTTATTGTTGAAAAACCACTTTTCGCACTTGTGTTAGTGTTGAAAAACCACGTTTCGCACTTGTGTTGGTGCAGGAAACCACTTTTGCACTTGTATTAGTGTGGAAAAACCACTTTTCGCACTTGTGTTAGTGTTGAAAAACCACTTTTCGCACTTGTGTTGGTGCAGGAAACCACTTTTGCACTTGTATTAGTGTTGAAAAACCACTTTTCGCACTTGTGTTAGTGTTGAAAAACCACTTTTTGCACTTGTGTTGGTGCAGGAAACCACTTTTGCACTTGTATTAGTGTGGAAAAACCACTTTTCGCACTTGTGTTAGTGTTGAAAACCACTTTTCGCACTTGTGTTAGTGTTGAAAAACCACTTTTCGCACTTGTGTTAGTGTTGAAAAACCACTTTTCGCACTTGTGTTGGTGCAGGAAACCACTTTTGCACTTGTATTAGTGTGGAAAAAACACATTTCGCACTTGTGTTAGTGTTGAAAAACCACTTTTCGCACTTGTGTTAGTGTTGAAAAACCACTTTTCGCACTTGTGTTAGTGTTGAAAAACCACTTTTCGCACTTGTGTTGGTGCAGGAAACCACTTTTGGACTTGTATTAGTGTGGAAAAAACACATTTCGCACTTGTGTTAGTGTTGAAAAACCACTTTTCGCACTTGTGTTAGTGTTGATAAACCACTTTTCGCACTTGCGTTGGTGCAGGAAACCACTTTTGCACTTGTATTAGTGTGGAAAAACCACTTTTCGCACTTGTGTTATTGTTGAAAAACCACTTTTCGCACTTGTGTTATTGTTGAAAAACCACTTTTCGCACTTGTGTTACTGTTGAAAAACCACTTTTCGCACTTGTGTTGGTGCAGGAAACCACTTTTGCACTTGTATTGGTGTGGAAAAACCACTTTTCGCACTTGTGTTAGTGTTGAAAAACCACTTTTCACACTTGTGTTGGTGCAGGAAACCACTTTTGCACTTGTATTACTGTGGAAAAACCACTTTTCGCACTTGTGTTAGTGTTGAAAAACCACTTTTCGCACTTGTGTTGGCACAGGAAACCACTTTTGCAGTTGTATTAGTGTTGAGAAACCACTTTTCGCACTTGTGTTGGTGCAGGAAACCACTTTTGCACTTGTATTAGTGTGGAAAAAACACTTTTCGCACTTGTGTTAGTGTTGAAAAACCACTTTTCGCACTTGTGTTAGTGTTGAAAAACCACTTTTCGCACTTGTGTTGGTGCAGGAAACCACTTTTGCACTTGTATTAGTGTGGAAAAAACACTTTTTGCACTTGTGATAGTGTTGAAAAACCACTTTTCGCACTTGTGTTAGTGTTGAAAAACAACTTTTCGCACTTGTGTTGGTGCAGGAAACCACTTTTGCACTTGTATTACTGTGGAAAAACTACTTTTCGCACTTGTGCTAGTGTTGAAAAACCACTTTTCGCACTTGTGTTGGCACAGGAAACCACTTTTGCAGTTGTATTAGTGTTGAGAAACCACTTTTCGCACTTGTGTTGGTGCAGGAAACCACTTTTGCACTTGTATTAGTGTGGAAAAAACACTTTTCGCACTTGTGTTAGTGTTGAAAAACCACTTTTCGCACTTGTGTTAGTGTTGAAAAACCACTTTTCGCACTTGTGTTGGTGCAGGAAACCACTTTTGCACTTGTATTAGTGTGGAAAAAACACTTTTTGCACTTGTGATAGTGTTGAAAAACCACTTTTCGCACTTGTGTTAGTGTTGAAAAACCACTTTTCGCACTTGTGTTGGTGCAGGAAACCACTTTTGCACTTGTATTAGTGTGGAAAAACCACTTTTCGCACTTGTGTTAGTGTTGAAAACCACTTTTCGCACTTGTGTTAGTGTTGAAAAACCACTTTTCGCACTTGTGTTAGTGTTGAAAAACCACTTTTCGCACTTGTGTTGGTGCAGGAAACCACTTTTGCACTTGTATTAGTGTGGAAAAAACACTTTTTGCACTTGTGTTATTGTTGAAAAACACTTTTCGCACTTGTGTTAGTGTTGAAAAACCACTTTTCGCACTTATGTTGGTGCAGGAAACCACTTTTGCACTTGTATTAGTGTGGAAAAACCACTTTTCGCACTTGTGTTAGTGTTGAAAAACCACTTTTCGCACTTGTGTTAGTGTTGAAAAACCACTTTTCGCACTTGTGTTGGTGCAGGAAACCACTTTTGCATTGTATTAGTGTGGAAAAAACACTTTTTGCACTTGTGATAGTGTTGAAAAACCACTTTTCGCACTTGTGTTAGTGTTGAAAAACCACTTTTCGCACTTGTGTTAGTGTTGAAAAACCACTTTTCGCACTTGTGTTGGTGCAGGAAACCACTTTTGCACTTGTATTAGTGTGGAAAAACCACTTTTCGCACTTGTGTTAGTGTTGAAAACCACTTTTCGCACTTGTGTTAGTGTTGAAAAACCACTTTTCGCCCTCGTGTTAGTGTTGAAAAACCACTTTTCGCACTTGTGTTGGTGCAGGAAACCACTTTTGCACTTGTATTAGTGTGGAAAAAACACTTTTCGCACTTGTGTTAGTGTTGAAAAACCACTTTTCGCACTTGTGTTCGTGTTGAAAAACCACGTTTCGCACTTGTGTTGGTGCAGGAAACCACTTTTGCACTTGTATTAGTGTGGAAAAAACACTTTTCGCACATGTGTTAGTGTTGAAAAACCACTTTTTGCACTTGTGTTAGTGTTGAAAAAACACTTTTCGCACTTGTGTTGGTGCAGGAAACCACTTTTGCACTTGTATTAGTGTGGAAAAAACACTTTTCGCACTTGTGTTAGTGTTGAAAAACCACTTTTCGCACTTGTGTTAGTGTTGAAAAACCACTTTTCGCACTTGTGTTGGTGCAGGAAACCACTTTTGCACTTGTATTAGTGTGGAAAAAACACTTTTTGCACTTGTGATAGTGTTGAAAAACCACTTTTCGCACTTGTGTTAGTGTTGAAAAACCACTTTTCGCACTTGTGTTGGTGCAGGAAACCACTTTTGCACTTGTATTAGTGTGGAAAAAACACTTTTCGCATTTGTGTTAGTGTTGAAAAACCACTTTTCGCACTTGTATTAGTGTGGAAAAAACACATTTCGCACTTGTGTTAGTGTTGAAAAACCACTTTTCGTACTTGTGTTGGTGCAGGAAACCACTTTTGCACTTGTATTAGTGTGGAAAAAACACTTTTCGCATTTGTGTTAGTGTTGAAAAAACACTTTTCGCACTTGTGTTGGTGCAGGAAACCACTTTTGCACTTGTATTAGTGTGGAAAAACCATTTTTCGCACTTGTGTTAGTGTTGAAAAACCACTTTTCGCACTTGTGTTAGTGTTGAAAAACCACTTTTCGCACTTGTGTTGGTGCAGGAAACCACTTTTGCACTTGTATTAGTGTGGAAAAAACACATTTCGCACTTGTGTTAGTGTTGAAAAACCACTTTTCGCACTTGTGTTAGTGTTGAAAAACCACTTTTCGCACTTGTGTTAGTGTTGAAAAACCACTTTTCGCACTTGTGTTGGTGCAGGAAACCACTTTTGGACTTGTATTAGTGTGGAAAAAACACATTTCGCACTTGTGTTAGTGTTGAAAAACCACTTTTCGCACTTGTGTTAGTGTTGATAAACCACTTTTCGCACTTGCGTTGGTGCAGGAAACCACTTTTGCACTTGTATTAGTGTGGAAAAACCACTTTTCGCACTTGTGTTATTGTTGAAAAACCACTTTTCGCACTTGTGTTACTGTTGAAAAACCACTTTTCGCACTTGTGTTGGTGCAGGAAACCACTTTTGCACTTGTATTAGTGTGGAAAAACCACTTTTCGTACTTGTGTTAGTGTTGAAAAACCACTTTTCACACTTGTGTTAGTGTTGAAAAACCACTTTTCACACGTGTTGGTGCAGGAAACCACTTTTGCACTTGTATTACTGTGGAAAAACCACTTTTCGCACTTGTGTTAGTGTTGAAAAACCACTTTTCGCACTTGTGTTCGCACAGGAAACCACTTTTGCACTTGTATTAGTGTTGAGAAACCACTTTTCGCACTTGTGTTGGTGCAGGAAACCACTTTTGCACTTGTATTAGTGTGGAAAAAACACTTTTCGCACTTGTGTTAGTGTTGAAAAACCACTTTTCGCACTTGTGTTAGTGTTGAAAAAACACTTTTCGCACTTGTGTTGGTGCAGGAAACCACTTTTGCACTTGTATTAGTGTGGAAAAACCACTTTTCGCACTTGTGTTAGTGTTGAAAACCACTTTTCGCACTTGTGTTAGTGTTGAAAAACCACTTTTCGCACTTGTGTTAGTGTTGAAAAACCACTTTTCGCACTTGTGTTGGTGCAGGAAACCACTTTTGGACTTGTATTAGTGTGGAAAAAACACATTTCGCACTTGTGTTAGTGTTGAAAAACCACTTTTCGCACTTGTGTTAGTGTTGATAAACCACTTTTCGCACTTGCGTTGGTGCAGGAAACCACTTTTGCACTTGTATTAGTGTGGAAAAACCACTTTTCGCACTTGTGTTATTGTTGAAAAACCACTTTTCGCACTTGTGTTACTGTTGAAAAACCACTTTTCGCACTTGTGTTGG
Source organism: Myxine glutinosa (assembly GCF_964187855.1). NCBI lineage: Eukaryota > Metazoa > Chordata > Myxini > Myxiniformes > Myxinidae > Myxine > Myxine glutinosa. The sequence continues at coordinate 14,443 of NW_027619839.1, forward strand.
TGCAGGAAACCACTTTTGCACTTGTATTAGTGTGGAAAAACCACTTTTCGCACTTGTGTTAGTGTTGAAAAACCACTTTTCACACTTGTGTTGGTGCAGGAAACCACTTTTGCACTTGTATTATTGTGGAAAAACCACTTTTCGCACTTGTGTTAGTGTTGAAAAACCACTTTTCGCACTTGTGTTGGCACAGGAAACCACTTTTGCAGTTGTATTAGTGTTGAGAAACCACTTTTCGCACTTGTGTTGGTGCAGGAAACCACTTTTGCACTTGTATTAGTGTGGAAAAAACACTTTTCGCACTTGTGTTAGTGTTGAAAAACCACTTTTCGCACTTGTGTTAGTGTTGAAAAAACACTTTTCGCACTTGTGTTGGTGCAGGAAACCACTTTTGCACTTGTATTAGTGTGGAAAAACCACTTTTCGCACTTGTGTTAGTGTTGAAAAACCACTTTTCGCACTTGTGTTAGTGTTGAAAAACCACTTATGCACTTGTATTAGTGTGGAAAAAACACTTTTTGCACTTGTGATAGTGTTGAAAAACCACTTTTCGCACTTGTGTTGGTGCAGGAAACCACTTTTGCACTTGTATTAGTGTGGAAAAACCACTTTTCGCACTTGTGTTAGTGTTGAAAAACCACTTTTGCACTTGTATTAGTGTGGAAAAAACACTTTTTGCACTTGTGATAGTGTTGAAAAACCACTTTTCGCACTTGTGTTAGTGTTGAAAAACCACTTTTCGCACTTGTGTTGGTGCAGGAAACCACTTTTGCACTTGTATTAGTGTGGAAAAACCACTTTTCGCACTTGTGTTAGTGTTGAAAACCACTTTTCGCACTTGTGTTAGTGTTGAAAAACCACTTTTCGCACTTGTGTTAGTGTTGAAAAACCACTTTTCGCACTTGTGTTGGTGCAGGAAACCACTTTTGCACTTGTATTAGTGTGGAAAAAACACTTTTTGCACTTGTGTTAGTGTTGAAAAACCACTTTTCGCACTTGTGTTCGTGTTGAAAAACCACGTTTCGCACTTGTGTTGGTGCAGGAAACCACTTTTGCACTTGTATTAGTGTGGAAAAACCACTTTTCGCACTTGTGTTAGTGTTGACAAACCACTTTTCGCACTTGTGTTAGTGTTGAAAAACCACTTTTCGCACTTGTGTTAGTGTTGAAAAACCACTTTTCGCACTTGTGTTGGTGCAGGAAACCACTTTTGCACTTGTATTAGTGTGGAAAAAACACTTTTCGCACATGTGTTAGTGTTGAAAAACCACTTTTTGCACTTGTGTTAGTGTTGAAAAAACACTTTTCGCACTTGTGTTGGTGCAGGAAACCACTTTTGCACTTGTATTAGTGTGGAAAAACCACTTTTCGCACTTGTGTTAGTGTTGAAAAACCACTTTTCGCACTTGTGTTAGTGTTGAAAAACCACTTTTCGCACTTGTGTTGGTGCAGGAAACCACTTTTGCACTTGTGTTAGTGTTGAAAAACCACTTTTCGCACTTGTGTTAGTGTGGAAAAAACACTTTTTGCACTTGTGATAGTGTTGAAAAACCACTTTTCGCACTTGTGTTAGTGTTGAAAAACCACTTTTCGCACTTGTGTTGGTGCAGGAAACCACTTTTGCACTTGTATTAGTGTGGAAAAAACACATTTCGCACTTGTGTTAGTGTTGAAAAACCACTTTTCGTACTTGTGTTGGTGCAGGAAACCACTTTTGCACTTGTATTAGTGTGGAAAAAACACTTTTCGCATTTGTGTTAGTGTTGAAAAACCACTTTTCGCACTTGTGTTAGTGTTGAAAAACCACTTTTCGCCCTTGTGTTAGTGTCGAAAAACCACTTTTCGCACTTGTGTTGGTGCAGGAAACCACTTTTGCACTTGTATTAGTGTGGAAAAAACACTTTTCGCACTTGTGTTAGTGTTGAAAAACCACTTTTCGCACTTGTGTTAGTATTGAAAAACCACTTTTCGCACTTGCGTTGGTGCAGGAAACCACTTTTGCACTTGTATTAGTGTGGAAAAACACTTTTCGCACTTGTGTTATTGTTGAAAAACCACTTTTCGCACTTGTGTTAGTGTTGAAAAACCACGTTTCGCACTTGTGTTGGTGCAGGAAACCACTTTTGCACTTGTATTAGTGTGGAAAAACCACTTTTCGCACTTGTGTTAGTGTTGAAAAACCACTTTTCGCACTTGTGTTGGTGCAGGAAACCACTTTTGCACTTGTATTAGTGTTGAAAAACCACTTTTCGCACTTGTGTTAGTGTTGAAAAACCACTTTTCGCACTTGTGTTGGTGCAGGAAACCACTTTTGCACTTGTATTAGTGTGGAAAAACCACTTTTCACACTTGTATTAGTGTTGAAAAACCACTTTTCGCACTTGTTTTAGTGTTGAAAAACCACTTTTCGCACTTGTGTTAGTGTTGAAAAACCACTTTTCGCAATTGTGTTGGTGCAGGAAACCACTTTTGCACTTGTATTAGTGTGGAAAAAACACTTTTCGCATTTGTGTTAGTGTTGAAAAACCACTTTTCGCACTTGTGTTAGTGTTGAAAAAACACTTTTCGCACTTGTGTTGGTGTAGGAAACCACTTTTGCACTTGTATTAGTGTGGAAAAACCATTTTTCGCACTTGTGTTGGTGCAGGAAACCACTTTTGCACTTGTATTAGTGTGGAAAAAACACATTTCGCACTTGTGTTAGTGTTGAAAAACCACTTTTCGTACTTGTGTTGGTGCAGGAAACCACTTTTGCACTTGTATTAGTGTGGAAAAAACACTTTTCGCATTTGTGTTAGTGTTGAAAAACCACTTTTCGCACTTGTGTTAGTGTTGAAAAACCACTTTTCGCCCTTGTGCTAGTGTCGAAAAACCACTTTTCGCACTTGTGTTGGTGCAGGAAACCACTTTTGCACTTGTATTAGTGTGGAAAAAACACTTTTCGCACTTGTGTTAGTGTTGATAAACCACTTTTCGCACTTGTGTTAGTATTGAAAAACCACTTTTCGCACTTGCGTTGGTGCAGGAAACCACTTTTGCACTTGTATTAGTGTGGAAAAAAACACTTTTCGCACTTGTGTTATTGTTGAAAAACCACTTTTCGCACTTGTGTTAGTGTTGAAAAACCACGTTTCGCACTTGTGTTGGTGCAGGAAACCACTTTTGCACTTGTATTAGTGTGGAAAAACCATTTTTCGCACTTGTGTTAGTGTTGAAAATCCACTTTTCGCACTTGTGTTAGTGTTGAAAAACCACTTTTCGCACTTGTGTTGGTGCAGGAAACCACTTTTGCACTTGTATTAGTGTGGAAAAAACACATTTCGCACTTGTGTTAGTGTTGAAAAACCACTTTTCGCACTTGTGTTAGTGTTGAAAAACCACTTTTCGCACTTGTGTTAGTGTTGAAAAACCACTTTTCGCACTTGTGTTGGTGCAGGAAACCACTTTTGGACTTGTATTAGTGTGGAAAAAACACATTTCGCACTTGTGTTAGTGTTGAAAAACCACTTTTCGCACTTGTGTTAGTGTTGATAAACCACTTTTCGCACTTGCGTTGGTGCAGGAAACCACTTTTGCACTTGTATTAGTGTGGAAAAACCACTTTTCGCACTTGTGTTATTGTTGAAAAACCACTTTTCGCACTTGTGTTACTGTTGAAAAACCACTTTTCGCACTTGTGTTGGTGCAGGAAACCACTTTTGCACTTGTATTAGTGTGGAAAAACCACTTTTCGCACTTGTGTTAGTGTTGAAAAACCACTTTTCACACTTGTGTTGGTGCAGGAAACCACTTTTGCACTTGTATTACTGTGGAAAAACCACTTTTCGCACTTGTGTTAGTGTTGAAAAACCACTTTTCGCACTTGTGTTGGCACAGGAAACCACTTTTGCAGTTGTATTAGTGTTGAGAAACCACTTTTCGCACTTGTGTTGGTGCAGGAAACCACTTTTGCACTTGTATTAGTGTGGAAAAAACACTTTTCGCACTTGTGTTAGTGTTGAAAAACCACTTTTCGCACTTGTGTTAGTGTTGAAAAAACACTTTTCGCACTTGTGTTGGTGCAGGAAACCACTTTTGCACTTGTATTAGTGTGGAAAAACCACTTTTCGCACTTGTGTTAGTGTTGAAAAACCACTTTTCGCACTTGTGTTAGTGTTGAAAAACCACTTTTCGCACTTGTGTTGGTGCAGGAAACCACTTTTGCACTTGTATTAGTGTTGAGAAACCACTTTTCGCACTTGTGTTGGTGCAGGAAACCACTTTTGCACTTGTATTAGTGTGGAAAAAACACTTTTCGCACTTGTGTTAGTGTTGAAAAACCACTTTTCGCACTTGTGTTGGCACAGGAAACCACTTTTGCAGTTGTATTAGTGTTGAGAAACCACTTTTCGCACTTGTGTTGGTGCAGGAAACCACTTTTGCACTTGTATTAGTGTGGAAAAAACACTTTTCGCACTTGTGTTAGTGTTGAAAAACCACTTTTCGCACTTGTGTTAGTGTTGAAAAAACACTTTTCGCACTTGTGTTGGTGCAGGAAACCACTTTTGCACTTGTATTAGTGTGGAAAAAACCACTTTTCGCACTTGTGTTAGTGTTGAAAAACCACTTTTCGCACTTGTGTTAGTGTTGAAAAACCACATTTCGCACTTGTGTTGGTGCAGGAAACCACTTTTGCACTTGTATTAGTGTGGAAAAAACACTTTTTGCACTTGTGATAGTGTTGAAAAACCACTTTTCGCACTTGTGTTAGTGTTGAAAAACCACTTTTCGCACTTGTGTTGGTGCAGGAAACCACTTTTGCACTTGTATTAGTGTGGAAAAACCACTGTTCGCACTTGTGTTAGTGTTGAAAAACCACTTTTCGCACTTGTGTTAGTGTTGAAAAACCACTTTTCGCACTTGTGTTGGTGCAGGAAACCACTTTTGCACTTGTATTAGTGTGGAAAAAACACTTTATGCACTTGTGATAGTGTTGAAAAACCACTTTTCACACTTGTGTTAGTGTTGAAAAACCACTTTTCGCACTTGTGTTAGTGTTGAAAAACCACTTTTCGCACTTGTGTTGGTGCAGGAAACCACTTTTGCACTTGTATTAGTGTGGAAAAACCACTTTTCGCACTTGTGTTAGTGTTGAAAAACCACTTTTCGCCCTCGTGTTAGTGTTGAAAAACCACTTTTCGCACTTGTGTTGGTGCAGGAAACCACTTTTGCACTTGTATTAGTGTGGAAAAAACACTTTTCGCACTTGTGTTAGTGTTGAAAAACCACTTTTCGCACTTGTGTTCGTGTTGAAAAACCACGTTTCGCACTTGTGTTGGTGCAGGAAACCACTTTTGCACTTGTATTAGTGTGGAAAAACCACTTTTCGCACTTGTGTTAGTGTTGAAAAACCACTTTTCGCACTTGTGTTAGTGTTGAAAAACCACTTTTCGCACTTGTGTTAGTGTTGAAAAACCACTTTTCGCACTTGTGTTGGTGCAGGAAACCACTTTTGCACTTGTATTAGTGTGGAAAAACCACTTTTCGCACTTGTGTTGGTGCAGGAAACCACTTTTGCACTTGTATTAGTGTGGAAAAAACACTTTTTGCACTTGTGATAGTGTTGAAAAACCACTTTTCGCACTTGTGTTAGTGTTGAAAAACCACTTTTCGCACTTGTGTTGGTGCAGGAAACCACTTTTGTACTTGTATTAGTGTGGAAAAAACACATTTCGCACTTGTGTTAGTGTTGAAAAACCACTTTTCGCACTTGTGTTGGTGCAGGAAACCACTTTTGCACTTGTATTAGTGTGGAAAAACCACTTTTCGCACTTGTGTTAGTGTTGAAAAACCACTTTTCGCACTTGTGTTGGTGCAGGAAACCACTTTTGCACTTGTATTAGTGTTGAAAAACCACTTTTCGCACTTGTGTTAGTGTTGAAAAACCACTTTTCGCACTTGTGTTGGTGCAGGAAACCACTTTTGCACTTGTATTAGTGTGGAAAAACCACTTTTCGCACTTGTGTTAGTGTTGAAAACCACTTTTCGCACTTGTGTTAGTGTTGAAAAACCACTTTTCGCACTTGTGTTAGTGTTGAAAAACCACTTTTCGCACTTGTGTTGGTGCAGGAAACCACTTTTGCACTTGTATTAGTGTGGAAAAAACACATTTCGCACTTGTGTTAGTGTTGAAAAACCACTTTTCGCACTTGTGTTAGTGTTGAAAAACCACTTTTCGCACTTGTGTTAGTGTTGAAAAACCACTTTTCGCACTTGTGTTGGTGCAGGAAACCACTTTTGGACTTGTATTAGTGTGGAAAAAACACATTTCGCACTTGTGTTAGTGTTGAAAAACCACTTTTCGCACTTGTGTTAGTGTTGATAAACCACTTTTCGCACTTGCGTTGGTGCAGGAAACCACTTTTGCACTTGTATTAGTGTGGAAAAACCACTTTTCGCACTTGTGTTATTGTTGAAAAACCACTTTTCGCACTTGTGTTACTGTTGAAAAACCACTTTTCGCACTTGTGTTGGTGCAGGAAACCACTTTTGCACTTGTATTAGTGTGGAAAAACCACTTTTCGCACTTGTGTTAGTGTTGAAAAACCACTTTTCACACTTGTGTTGGTGCAGGAAACCACTTTTGCACTTGTATTACTGTGGCAAAAAACCACTTTTCGCACTTGTGTTAGTGTTGAAAAACCACTTTTCGCACTTGTGTTGGCACAGGAAACCACTTTTGCAGTTGTATTAGTGTTGAGAAACCACTTTTCGCACTTGTGTTGGTGCAGGAAACCACTTTTGCACTTGTATTAGTGTGGAAAAAACACTTTTCGCACTTGTGTTAGTGTTGAAAAACCACTTTTCGCACTTGTGTTAGTGTTGAAAAAACACTTTTCGCACTTGTGTTGGTGCAGGAAACCACTTTTGCACTTGTATTAGTGTGGAAAAACCACTTTTCGCACTTGTGTTAGTGTTGAAAAACCACTTTTCGCACTTGTGTTAGTGTTGAAAAACCACTTTTCGCACTTGTGTTGGTGCAGGAAACCACTTTTGCACTTGTATTAGTGTGGAAAAAACACTTTTTGCACTTGTGATAGTGTTGAAAAACCACTTTTCGCACTTGTGTTAGTGTTGAAAAACCACTTTTCGCACTTGTGTTGGTGCAGGAAACCACTTTTGCACTTGTATTAGTGTGGAAAAACCACTTTTCGCACTTGTGTTAGTGTTGAAAACCACTTTTCGCACTTGTGTTAGTGTTGAAAAACCACTTTTCGCACTTGTGTTAGTGTTGAAAAACCACTTTTCGCACTTGTGTTGGTGCAGGAAACCACTTTTGCACTTGTATTAGTGTGGAAAAACCACTTTTCGCACTTGTGTTAGTGTTGAAAACCACTTTTCGCACTTGTGTTAGTGTTGAAAAACCACTTTTCGCCCTCGTGTTAGTGTTGAAAAACCACTTTTCGCACTTGTGTTGGTGCAGGAAACCACTTTTGCACTTGTATTAGTGTGGAAAAAACACTTTTCGCACTTGTGTTAGTGTTGAAAAACCACTTTTCGCACTTGTGTTCGTGTTGAAAAACCACGTTTCGCACTTGTGTTGGTGCAGGAAACCACTTTTGCACTTGTATTAGTGTGGAAAAACCACTTTTCGCACTTGTGTTAGTGTTGAAAAACCACTTTTCGCACTTGTGTTAGTGTTGAAAAACCACTTTTCGCACTTGTGTTAGTGTTGAAAAACCACTTTTCGCACTTGTGTTGGTGCAGGAAACCACTTTTGCACTTGTATTAGTGTGGAAAAAACACTTTTCGCACATGTGTTAGTGTTGAAAAACCACTTTTTGCACTTGTGTTAGTGTTGAAAAAACACTTTTCGCACTTGTGTTGGTGCAGGAAACCACTTTTGCACTTGTATTAGTGTGGAAAAACCACTTTTCGCACTTGTGTTAGTGTTGAAAAACCACTTTTCGCACTTGTGTTAGTGTTGAAAAACCACTTTTCGCACTTGTGTTGGTGCAGGAAACCACTTTTGCACTTGTATTAGTGTGGAAAAAACACTTTTTGCACTTGTGATAGTGTTGAAAAACCACTTTTCGCACTTGTGTTAGTGTTGAAAAACCACTTTTCGCACTTGTGTTAGTGTTGAAAAACCACTTTTCGCACTTGTGTTGGTGCAGGAAACCACTTTTGCACTTGTATTAGTGTGGAAAAACCACTTTTCGCACTTGTGTTAGTGTTGAAAACCACTTTTCGCACTTGTGTTAGTGTTGAAAAACCACTTTTCGCCCTCGTGTTAGTGTTGAAAAACCACTTTTCGCACTTGTGTTCGTGCAGGAAACCACTTTTGCACTTGTATTAGTGTGGAAAAAACACTTTTCGCACTTGTGTTAGTGTTGAAAAACCACTTTTCGCACTTGTGTTCGTGTTGAAAAACCACGTTTCGCACTTGTGTTGGTGCAGGAAACCACTTTTGCACTTGTATTAGTGTGGAAAAACCACTTTTCGCACTTGTGTTAGTGTTGAAAAACCACTTTTCGCACTTGTGTTAGTGTTGAAAAACCACTTTTCGCACTTGTGTTAGTGTTGAAAAACCACTTTTCGCACTTGTGTTGGTGCAGGAAACCACTTTTGCACTTGTATTAGTGTGGAAAAAACACTTTTCGCACATGTGTTAGTGTTGAAAAACCACTTTTTGCACTTGTGTTAGTGTTGAAAAAACACTTTTCGCACTTGTGTTGGTGCAGGAAACCACTTTTGCACTTGTATTAGTGTGGAAAAACCACTTTTCGCACTTGTGTTAGTGTTGAAAAACCACTTTTCGCACTTGTGTTAGTGTTGAAAAACCACTTTTCGCACTTGTGTTGGTGCAGGAAACCACTTTTGCACTTGTATTAGTGTGGAAAAAACACTTTTTGCACTTGTGATAGTGTTGAAAAACCACTTTTCGCACTTGTGTTAGTGTTGAAAAACCACTTTTCGCACTTGTGTTGGTGCAGGAAACCACTTTTGCACTTGTATTAGTGTGGAAAAAACACATTTCGCACTTGTGTTAGTGTTGAAAAACCACTTTTCGTACTTGTGTTGGTGCAGGAAACCACTTTTGCACTTGTATTAGTGTGGAAAAAACACTTTTCGCATTTGTGTTAGTGTTGAAAAACCACTTTTCGCACTTGTGTTAGTGTTGAAAAAACACTTTTCGCACTTGTGTTGGTGCAGGAAACCACTTTTGCACTTGTATTAGTGTGGAAAAACCATTTTTCGCACTTGTGTTAGTGTTGAAAAACCACTTTTCGCACTTGTGTTAGTGTTGAAAAACCACTTTTCGCACTTGTGTTGGTGCAGGAAACCACTTTTGCACTTGTATTAGTGTGGAAAAAACACATTTCGCACTTGTGTTAGTGTTGAAAAACCACTTTTCGCACTTGTGTTAGTGTTGATAAACCACTTTTCGCACTTGCGTTGGTGCAGGAAACCACTTTTGCACTTGTATTAGTGTGGAAAACCACTTTTCGCACTTGTGTTATTGTTGAAAAACCACTTTTCGCACTTGTGTTACTGTTGAAAAACCACTTTTCGCACTTGTGTTGGTGCAGGAAACCACTTTTGCACTTGTATTAGTGTGGAAAAACCACTTTTCGTACTTGTGTTAGTGTTGAAAAACCACTTTTCACACTTGTGTTAGTGTTGAAAAACCACTTTTCACACTTGTGTTGGTGCAGGAAACCACTTTTGCACTTGTATTACTGTGGAAAAACCACTTTTCGCACTTGTGTTAGTGTTGAAAAACCACTTTTCGCACTTGTGTTGGCACACGAAACCACTTTTGCACTTGTATTAGTGTTGAGAAACCACTTTTCGCACTTGTGTTGGTGCAGGAAACCACTTTTGCACTTGTATTAGTGTGGAAAAAACACTTTTCGCACTTGTGTTAGTGTTGAAAAACCACTTTTCGCACTTGTGTTAGTGTTGAAAAAACACTTTTCGCACTTGTGTTGGTGCAGGAAACCACTTTTGCACTTGTATTAGTGTGGAAAAAACACTTTTTGCACTTGTGATAGTGTTGAAAAACCACTTTTCGCACTTGTGTTAGTGTTGAAAAACCACTTTTCGCACTTGTGTTGGTGCAGGAAACCACTTTTACACTTGTATTAGTGTGGAAAAACCACTTTTCGCACTTGTGTTAGTGTTGAAAACCACTTTTCGCACTTGTGTTAGTGTTGAAAAACCACTTTTCGCACTTGTGTTAGTGTTGAAAAACCACTTTTCGCACTTGTGTTGGTGCAGGAAACCACTTCTGCACTTGTATTAGTGTGGAAAAAAACACATTTCGCACTTGTGTTAGTGTTGAAAAACCACTTTTTTCGCACTTGTGTTAGTGTTGAAAAACCACTTTTCGCACTTGTGTTAGTGTTGAAAAACCACTTTTCGCACTTGTGTTGGTGCAGGAAACCACTTTTGGACTTGTATTAGTGTGGAAAAAACACATTTCGCACTTGTGTTAGTGTTGATAAACCACTTTTCGCACTTGCGTTGGTGCAGGAAACCACTTTTGCACTTGTATTAGTGTGGAAAAACCACTTTTCGCACTTGTGTTATTGTTGAAAAACCACTTTTCGCACTTGTGTTACTGTTGAAAAACCACTTTTCGCACTTGTGTTGGTGCAGGAAACCACTTTTGCACTTGTATTAGTGTGGAAAAACCACTTTTCGCACTCGTGTTAGTGTTGAAAAACCACTTTTCACACTTGTGTTGGTGCAGGAAACCACTTTTGCACTTGTATTACTGTGGAAAAACCACTTTTCGCACTTGTGTTAGTGTTGAAAAACCACTTTTCGCTCTTGTGTTGGCACAGGAAACCACTTTTGCAGTTGTATTAGTGTTGAGAAACCACTTTTCGCACTTGTGTTGGTGCAGGAAACCACTTTTGCACTTGTATTAGTGTGGAAAAAACACTTTTCGCACTTGTGTTAGTGTTGAAAAACCACTTTTCGCACTTGTGTTAGTGTTGAAAAAACACTTTTCGCACTTGTGTTGGTGCAGGAAACCACTTTTGCACTTGTATTAGTGTGGAAAAACCACTTTTCGCACTTGTGTTAGTGTTGAAAAAACCACTTTTCGCACTTGTGTTAGTGTTGAAAAACCACTTTTGCACTTGTATTAGTGTGGAAAAAACACTTTTTGCACTTGTGATAGTGTTGAAAAACACTTTTCGCACTTGTGTTGGTGCAGGAAACCACTTTTGCACTTGTATTAGTGTGGAAAAACCACTTTTCGCACTTGTGTTAGTGTTGAAAAACCACTTTTGCACTTGTATTAGTGTGGAAAAAACACTTTTTGCACTTGTGATAGTGTTGAAAAACCACTTTTCGCACTTGTGTTAGTGTTGAAAAACCACTTTTCGCACTTGTGTTGGTGCAGGAAACCACTTTTGCACTTGTATTAGTGTGGAAAAACCACTTTTCGCACTTGTGTTAGTGTTGAAAACCACTTTTCGCACTTGTGTTAGTGTTGAAAAACCACTTTTCGCACTTGTGTTAGTGTTGAAAAACCACTTTTCGCACTTGTGTTGGTGCAGGAAACCACTTTTGCACTTGTATTAATGTGGAAAAAACACTTTTTGCACTTGTGTTAGTGTTGAAAAACCACTTTTCGCACTTGTGTTCGTGTTTAAAAACCACGTTTCGCACTTGTGTTGGTGCAGGAAACCACTTTTGCACTTGTATTAGTGTGGAAAAACCACTTTTCGCACTTGTGTTAGTGTTGAAAAACCACTTTTCGCACTTGTGTTAGTGTTGAAAAACCACTTTTCGCACTTGTGTTAGTGTTGAAAAACCACTTTTCGCACTTGTGTTGGTGCAGGAAACCACTTTTGCACTTGTATTAGTGTGGAAAAAACACTTTTCGCACATGTGTTAGTGTTGAAAAACCACTTTTTGCACTTGTGTTAGTGTTGAAAAAACACTTTTCGCACTTGTGTTGGTGCAGGAAACCACTTTTGCACTTGTATTAGTGTGGAAAAACCACTTTTCGCACTTGTGTTAGTGTTGAAAAACCACTTTTCGCACTTGTGTTAGTGTTGAAAAACCACTTTTCGCACTTGTGTTGGTGCAGGAAACCACTTTTGCACTTGTATTAGTGTGGAAAAAACACTTTTTGCACTTGTGATAGTGTTGAAAAACCACTTTTCGCACTTGTGTTAGTGTTGAAAAACCACTTTTCGCACTTGTGTTGGTGCAGGAAACCACTTTTGCACTTGTATTAGTGTGGAAAAAACACATTTCGCACTTGTGTTAGTGTTGAAAAACCACTTTTCGTACTTGTGTTGGTGCAGGAAACCACTTTTGCACTTGTGTTAGTGTTGAAAAACCACTTTTCGCACTTGTGTTGGTGCAGGAAACCACTTTTGCACTTGTATTAGTGTGGAAAAAACACTTTTTGCACTTGTGATAGTGTTGAAAAACCACTTTTCGCACTTGTGTTAGTGTTGAAAAACCACTTTTCGCACTTGTGTTCGTGCAGGAAACCACTTTTGCACTTGTATTAGTGTGGAAAAAACACATTTCGCACTTGTGTTAGTGTTGAAAAACCACTTTTCGCACTTGTGTTAGTGTTGAAAAACCACTTTTCGCACTTGTGTTAGTGTTGAAAAACCACTTTTCGCACTTGTGTTGGTGCAGGAAACCACTTTTGGACTTGTATTAGTGTGGAAAAAACACATTTCGCACTTGTGTTAGTGTTGAAAAACCACTTTTCGCACTTGTGTTAGTGTTGATAAACCACTTTTCGCACTTGCGTTGGTGCAGGAAACCACTTTTGCACTTGTATTAGTGTGGAAAAACCACTTTTCGCACTTGTGTTATTGTTGAAAAACCACTTTTCGCACTTGTGTTACTGTTGAAAAACCACTTTTCGCACTTGTGTTGGTGCAGGAAACCACTTTTGCACTTGTATTAGTGTGGAAAAACCACTTTTCGTACTTGTGTTAGTGTTGAAAAACCACTTTTCACACTTGTGTTAGTGTTGAAAAACCACTTTTCACACTTGTGTTGGTGCAGGAAACCACTTTTGCACTTGTATTACTGTGGAAAAACCACTTTTCGCACTTGTGTTAGTGTTGAAAAACCACTTTTCGCACTTGTGTTGGCACAGGAATCCACTTTTGCACTTGTATTAGTGTTGAGAAACCACTTTTCGCACTTGTGTTGGTGCAGGAAACCACTTTTGCACTTGTATTAGTGTGGAAAAAACACTTTTCGCACTTGTGTTAGTGTTGAAAAACCACTTTTCGCACTTGTGTTGGTGCAGGAAACCACTTTTGCACTTGTATTAGTGTGGAAAAACCACTTTTCGCACTTGTGTTAGTGTTGAAAAACAACTTTTCGCACTTGTGTTAGTGTTGAAAAACCACTTTTCGCACTTGTGTTAGTGTTGAAAAACCACTTTTCGCACTTGTGTTAGTGTTGAAAAACCACTTTTCGCACTTGTGTTGGTGCAGGAAACCACTTTTGCACTTGTATTAGTGTGGAAAAAACACTTTTCGCACATGTGTTAGTGTTGAAAAACCACTTTTTGCACTTGTGTTAGAGTTGAAAAAACACTTTTCGCACTTGTGTTGGTGCAGGAAACCACTTTTGCACTTGTATTAGTGTGGAAAAACCACTTTTCGCACTTGTGTTAGTGTTGAAAAACCACTTTTCGCACTTGTGTTAGTGTTGAAAAACCACTTTTCGCACTTGTGTTGGTGCAGGAAACCACTTTTGCACTTGTATTAGTGTGGAAAAAACAATTTTTGCACTTGTGATAGTGTTGAAAAACCACTTTTCGCACTTGTGTTAGTGTTGAAAAACCACTTTTCGCACTTGTGTTGGTGCAGGAAACCACTTTTGCACTTGTATTAGTGTGGAAAAAACACATTTCGCACTTGTGTTAGTGTTGAAAAACGACTTTTCGCACTTGTGTTGGTGCAGGAAACCACTTTTGCACTTGTATTAGTGTGGAAAAACCACTTTTCGCACTTGTGTTAGTGTTGAAAACCACTTTTCGCACTTGTGTTAGTGTTGAAAAACCACTTTTCGCCCTTGTGTTAGTGTCGAAAAACCACTTTTCGCACTTGTGTTGGTGCAGGAAACCACTTTTGCACTTGTATTAGTGTGGAAAAAACACTTTTCGCACTTGTGTTAGTGTTGAAAAACCACTTTTCGCACTTGTGTTAGTATTGAAAAACCACTTTTCGCACTTGCGTTGGTGCAGGAAACCACTTTTGCACTTGTATTAGTGTGGAAAAAACACTTTTCGCACTTGTGTTATTGTTGAAAAACCACTTTTCGCACTTGTGTTAGTGTTGAAAAACCACGTTTCGCACTTGTGTTGGTGCAGGAAACCACTTTTGCACTTGTATTAGTGTGGAAAAACCACTTTTCGCACTTGTGTTAGTGTTGAAAAACCACTTTTCGCACTTGTGTTGGTGCAGGAAACCACTTTTGCACTTGTATTAGTGTTGAAAAACCACTTTTCGCACTTGTGTTAGTGTTGAAAAACCACTTTTCGCACTTGTGTTGGTGCAGGAAACCACTTTTGC